>NW_010135868.1:0-48805 GCF_000699245.1 Pterocles gutturalis
TATAGAATGTATATATAGAATCAATATTTCCAGTAACTCCTCAGGGAAAATGGTGCATGAGAAAATGCTCATGAACTGATAATAAAGGCCTACACAAATGAACAAACACTGGTCTGAACACTTAAATGTGCATCTGGTAGAGTATAATTTACATTTCAAGCTTTGATTCGAATGTCTACATTACTTACAAAGCATAATCCTTTATATTTAATTTCAAATCTCTGCCATGAACTTTTTCCGCACAGTTTGTAGTGCAACGTAATGTCCCAAAACAAAAATCAAAGCTACCATGTAATATATGGCTCTTCAGCAAATTACCCATAATAGTCAGGAGCATGCATCAGATTCTAGAAATGTGGAGATATATTTAAGAAATAGATCTCCTCTTTTTATTTTCCATTAAAAACACTGTATTATATGTTTTTGCTTAATATATGCATAAAGCACATCTGTAGCAGTAATATTAATAAAAAGAGAGACGGCAAAACTATTCTATAAAGGAATGGCTGAAGCACGAACATAAACTGAATTAGAATACTTTGACAAAGACAAATGTACTATTCAATCATGACAGAAGAAATATTCCATAGCTTCAGTTCACTTATCTATAGGTTTTTGACATTAGATCTTATGCCAACAGAACAGTAAATATTTATGGAGTTGAACATTAAGGTACATCAGGGGGTCTCTTGCAAATCTGAACCTTATCTGCCATGTGAGTTTCTCCATGAAGCTGAACCTTTTCCAGATTTGTGCTGAATCCTCAGCAAGAAGAGAAGTAGTTAAAGGGACAAAAGGAACAAGTTTCCCATTCCTATATAATAAAATATCACCTGCACTGCAGAGTTCCCTAGAAGATGAGAATAATCAGGTGCGTGCTAGGTTCCATGCAATTACAGCAAGATGTAGAAGATGAGGCAAAAGATCTCACAGTCAAGACACTGGGGGTGTCACCCTTGCTCTTCCCCACCCTAGTTCCTAATTGCTGAATAACCTTTCATTTTAGCTTCTTTGGATTTCAGTCTCCTTGATTGCAAATTGGTGGTATCAGCATTTATAAGGCACTTCAAAATCTACAGACAAAATTGCCATCCAAGGCCCACACACGTACCAGTACTATCAAACATACTTGGTCAGCTATTCTACCCACAAAAACCAAAAGCTGAATAGTTTTATTCTTTTCCAAACAATGACTGATCATTGCTAACAATTATTTATGCTATTATTGTTATTGGGAAAATTACTACTACCATCAGCATAACATCTAGCTACAGACCATGTGATACCTGCTGTACAAACACTGAATAAAAAGACAGCCCATGTCCTATAGGGCTTACAATCTAATTAAAAAAACCAAAAAACACAAACTACAAAACTCAACAAAACAAGAACAGGAGAACATGGAAATAAACAGTGTCAGAAAGACAAATTACCCAGTGTGATAGCCAATAATCTTGCCCCATTTGCAGAGCACTTGTATAGACTAGCTAAATAACACTACAAGGTGTAGTCACACCAAGGACCTGCTCCAGTGCCATCTTCAATGCTATTTTTTTGGCAGGGAAGCTACAGCTGCTTTCTCCTCCTTCCTGTTTCTGACTGCTCAGAAAATTAAATTACCCACTTGTCATAACCTATTGCAACTTGTTAAGGATTCACTGCATGAAAGACTATTGAAATAAGGCAGGAGTAATATAAAGCATATTGAATTTTTTCTGTATGTAGAAAGGACCATATATTGATGAGATGTATATATCAGCCATATTAAGAAATCTTCTATATTTATTAAAGAGGGGAGCTGATGAAAGAACCGCCTAAAGACCAATCACCAGAAAGAACTGAGTTCTAAAACCTACAAAAAACAGCAGAGAGAAAAAAATCTGACCAGCATCTTTGGCCTTTACTAGCAAGCTAAAAAGAAAGTCAGCCCAGGGGCAAAAATTTGGTCACTAAAGCACAGAACAAACTTGTGAGTTATGTAAGAACATACACATCAACAAGAATAACCTCCTCCTGCTTCCAAGTCCCCCAAATGAGACCCCTGCTATGGAGATTTAGTGACTCTTGCCTCTCCATGGGGTTTCTGAGACATGACACTTTTGCTGGATGTGAGTCAAATGACTACAGGACTCTTCTTATTCTGTCTGAAGGTCTCTGCATGTATCTGTTGCATAACACAATCAGTAAATGTAAAGGAAATTCCTCATAAAAACCTGATGTAATATGGGCTCCTCACATACCAAAAATGATATTTTCACTGCACTCTGGCTGTTGACTCCTCTTCAGAAAGCACTTGCGACCCTGATTCTCTCTAGTTAGTAGTGCATGGCACTGGAATTTTGACACTTAAGTGCACAGAAAACAAGATGCTTGCCACATAACACAAGTGAAACACGTTTGTGATTTTCCTTGAAACTATTGCCCTGTTACACATTGTTTTTCTGTACAGACCAATATATCATCTTTTGACTCACCAAGATAGAACAAATAACAGAAGGCATTATTAAAAGCAAACTTTTTCGTTTTTGATTCTTTCAGGCTCTTTGTTACTGCACAATCAATTTACAAATACGGTAGGCAATATTTCAACTACCAAAATAAGAAAAGTGGATGGAAAAAAAAAATCATTATGCTATTCCTAAAATCTCCTTAGGAAGAAAACTGTCCACAACTCAAACCCAGAGAAATAGCCATTTTAAAATAGAGTCTATCTGACTGCATCCATCATCCTTTCTCCTGTTTGTCAAGACTCTATGGCCTGGAGATCTGCTTTAATTCATAATGGTAAATTAAGTTCATCCTTTATTTAATCTTAATTTAATAAATTACTGCTAAGCGGTCCTTCTGGTAATCTATTAACAAAAAATAATGGCTTTACAGGAGGTCATTTAGAGCTGTTCTGAGCTAGAGAACAGCCAGTCCACAGCATTATAAGGTTTTTCTCAAAGATAATACATACCTACCTCTCCATGAATTTGTTTGGCTAACTTTTCTACAGGAAGATATTTTTCCAGGAATATAATTTTGATGGTTTAATGAGCAACTTAAAATTCACGACAAGATATTTCATGTTATTACAGGTCATGTTGATAGTCATACAAGTGATTCTTAGTCAACTGGGGCTCTGTAGAAAGGTAATATTAGATGCTAGTCCTAGAACTTCCCCTTCACTCTCTGCGTCCTTCTTAAACTGCTCAGAATAAAAGCAGCATTAAACTGGTCTGATAAAGAATTCTAGACCTAACCAAAATGTCAACACGCAGCTTAATATAAATCAAGCTGGAAAGACAGGGTGTGAACTTGTATTTTAATGCCCAGAAACAGGGGGTTCTTTTTATTCATTAAACTAGTGGGACCTCAGAGCTGTTCAGGTTAATCATGTACACTGCAATATTAGCTAACAATTCTTCTGTATCAGATACTGGTCTAGATGGAGTTGTGGACTCTCGAGTAATTAGAGTCCAACTGTATTGATGTGCAGCTTCTTCCTTAAAGTCAATGCAAATGACAAATTAATATTGCTGATGAATAATAGCCTCTTCAGGAGAAAGCAGGGATAAAATCACAGTCTCCATTTTTGAAGAGTATTTGAGCTTTTTGAAAGAACATTAGCTCCATATAGAAGTGCATTGATAACTGCAATGTATCTACACCATGGACAAATGAGTCACCTACCTCCATTGATATTAGCTTGTTAGTAAACTCTAAACTCACTTAAAAACAGTTTAATAAGATGTAAAGAAAGAGTTAAATATAATCATAGCTGTGATGTCCCTGGTTTCAGCTAATCATATTAGATTTTCTTTGCTTTATCTTGAATATCTTGTTAAAAAGTCTTAGTAGCTATCATAACAAAAGAATTCAAAGAGCTACAGCCCCAGCATCCGAAGATGAGATGAGAAATTTAAACCAGGAGAAATACCTTGCAAGACAAAGATGTCTCAGAACTCCCTCCTGTCCAAACAAGATGTTCTGTTTGGTCAAATGTCTGATTTAAAATATTAGCTTACAGCACAAGTATTTTCTCCTCCTTTCACCCTGAGTCAGTTGGTCCACCAGGAAAACAAAGTATGTTGATCTTAGACGCATCAGGCGGTACAAATTACATCCCTTAAAAAATATTCCTCCCTACTATAATGGGAAATGAAGAAGAAATGACATCAGAATGAATGATGGGCATTACATAAACTGGCAACTTTGGCCAGTTACTGTATACTATAGCCTCATATCTCAAAGGAACACCATGAAAAGTTAATTGCGGACTTGTTCTTAATAACAATAACAACTGGAGAATTTGTTCTTTAAAGGAAATTCTAAGCATGCATGCAGAAGAATTTAGATAAAGATCATATTTCTTATCATAGTAGCTATGCATTTGTACAAATCACAGATTCCCTTAAAATTAACAGAGAGAATGAGCTATTCCAGTGGTTCTTGCGTTGTTCTGGACCTCTAATGTTATTAAGTTTTTCAAATTCAGTAGTAAAATCTGTTTGACCCAGTTGGTGTGCAATGCATAGCAATGATCACCTCAAAGGCGAATCGTTTTGCCAGAGTGCTCTTAGTGTCAACTCTGAGAATGAAACTTAAAGCTTTATTATCTTCTATCACATGGGCAAAACTCAGAAAGAAGCAGCTTGTGGGCAGTCCGTGCCTTATAGTACTCAACTTCCTCTGGGAGTCAAGTGTTCCTAATGAATGTGACACTATGCGCCAGAGAGACTGTCCCCTGGTGATAATAAAAACATTAAGTAGCTAAAAAAGAGCCATCAGCAAAATAAAAAACAAATGGTATGCTTTTTAAAGTGGAAAAGGAAACAAAATACTGTGATGATGGACAAGAGAAAAACATCAGAAAGATTCCTCCTAAAAACTGAGATATAAGAGATGACATTCTGGCACCTATTAACGCAATAGCTTCTTAACAGCTTTTCTGATATATAAAAGTATTTTACCTGGATGTCCATAAAGTCCTTTCTGGGAGTCATATAATCATACACTTCTAACTGCCTTACTGTTTGTAGGAGGGAATATTTCTCTTGTTCTGTCAGTTTAATTTCTTCCCCATTCTCTTCTTCCATCACCCCACCCTCCTCAACACAACACAAAACAACCTGAAAGGAGTAAACTGGAAAGTAGTGGCACATGGTACTTTCTTCTCAATACAAAGGAATTTTCTTATGTTTGAACCATAACAAGGCAGAAAGCAGAACAATTATATGATGTTCGTGTGTTCAAATGAATGGAGCCTGAATGAAGAAAATTGCTAGGAAATAGTGAAAATAGCAGTACAACGAAAGTGTGTATGTAGAAGAATGGGCAACAAAGCATGCAAAAACTTCTGTCATCTAGCTACAGTCATAAGAAAACCTCCAACAGCCCAATGCTAGGTCAGCAGAGCTCTTTAAGCCATCCAGAGCAAATACAGACTAACAAGCAAGCTACTGAACTCTCTCTCAACAGCTTGGCCCCTATTGCTGCTGCTGCTGCTTCCCCTGGCCATGAACAAATTTCTTGACTCCTCTGCACATCACCCTCCCTCACTGGCAAAACGTGAAGTACTAGTTTTCCTTATCAGAAATTTTGGGATATACAAAGCACTCTACAATGATGCAAAATACCACGCAGCAAATTGGGATTATTATTATGTTGCAGCTCACATCCAAGCATTTCAAAGATTGAACTGATCTCAGTGGGTAAAAAAATTGTGCATAGCATGTTTTGTTACGATAGCTTCTTTGTCATACACTGAGATAACTGATTAGGTTTCACTAACAAAACTTCAGAAATATATAATTTTGTCAAAAATAACAAGACTCAAATGACGAAAGAAAGTGTCAAATACTACACCTCAGTATACTGAGGATACATCATGGATGAAACTGAATCTGAGATTTTTGTCTAACTGTGTTTGTTGTAATTCTGAGAATGTCTTATATTAGTATCGATCTATTTGGTAAGCAAACCAGTCAAAAATATAATATACTTTTCAAAACAAAATTTTTCACTCATTGATTCTCTTCTAGTTTAGAAAATCAGGTATATTGAATTCAAGTATCCATATAGAAAAAGCAGAACGTTTTAGCATGAGAAAATCTATTGTGCTATCAACCATCATAGTCGGCATGCAGTCAGTATTTGCAACTTAGCTTGCACGTACATTGTACCTGCTATCAGCACAATATAGAAAGGATTTTCTATTGCCACTTCCAATCATTCATATAGATCATGGCAGTAGGATTAGACCCTCGTTTGACTTTTCAGGTTCGTATCCTTTCCTAAACTTTGTTATTTCTGAAAGATAACATCTGTCTGTCAACTGATCGGACTTATAGATCTATATGTTAACTCGGTAGAATAAAGTAATATTTTTAAGAAGTAATTTTAAAACTTGTTTCACCCCTCATAGTTTCATCTCAATTACTGATCAGTTTCCTGAGAAAACACCCTATAATAAATATGCTAGTTTTTCTCTCTCAGGCAACAAATGATGGACATGCCTCTCCAGGATGAGATTTGCAGCACGGCTAGAGCATGTCCTCGTCCAGATCAAGGAAAGGACACAAAACTGAGCTGCTGCAACCAATTGATACTGCAACATTGTCAGATTAATGATCTAAACTTATTTTTTACCTAAACAGGTCTGGGATTCTTACATGGGAATAAACGGGGTAGACGGCCTAGTATCCAAGCAGAGACACATAAATACAGTGAAGCCTTAAGATGTCTAACTCCCACTTAGGCTCCTAAATAACCAGTGACCTGAATGCACTGTTAGGATCCACAATATTCCTTTGACTCATGCCCAAGCACTGTGAAATGCCTCTGAAAATTCAAGTCAACAGCAACGAATCTCTCTTATACTGAGACAGTGTCCTGATTTTGGTTGGGACAGAGCTAACTTCATAGTGGCTAGTAAGAAGCTATGTTTTGGGTTTGTGCAAGGGTGAGCGAGCGGCTGTATATTTCTTCGCTGCTAGCTGAGGGGGTCAAAACCACAACAGAGAGAAAACAAATTTGAAAAAGCAGTAATACATTTCTGATTTCTAGCTTAAAAAGAAATATACTGTACCAAAATGCAGTGAAATTTACTATATTATGCACAGGCACGTTAATGTACCTCCTAAATAGCTTCAGCATTGACGATATTGATGTGTTGCTATTGCTGCAGTGAAGACGTTAAAAATACAAAAATTATCTGCATATATGCACCATTATTCCAGTGAAAAAGCTGCCAGACATTCAAGTTCCAGGACATCTAAATTATGCATGGAAAAATTTGAGATTTTCATGTAACATTTGACATCAGTTTACTTTGCTGTCATAGCTGTCAATTTATAAAGTGTTGCTGTCTCTGTCTCTTAAATGATATGGCAGCTGGTAAAATGGAACCTATGCCATTTTGCGGAAGACAGAGAAAGAGAAATGGAAGGAATAATTCGTAGCCACAGTGGCAAGCCTATACACTGGCAAAAGAAATACATGGGTTTTCAAGGAAAGGAAAGAGGATGCTGGCTTCTTCAAGTGATAATACTCTCTCTGCTCTGCACCTTCTTCCCCTATGGTGTAACTCCTCCAGCCCCTAGTTAAAATAGAACTTTTTGCAGTCCTTAACACTTTGGTTTCACAAAGCATACCGTTTGTGTCTGCATTCACAGTAGTGAGCTTCCTCATGGAAGGCAACACAGCCTGGTTTCGTAAAGCTACCCAAACTGAAACTCTTGGGTGCTAATTTTCTAACCAGTCTCTCTGTCTCTTGATTCATTTGAAACAGAAAAAAATAATCAAATGTATTTCTCTTGGAGTGATCTTCCTACAAATATGATGCCATTCTTTAAACTTAGGTCACTTTCTGTGAAATGCTCTTTAAGGCCTGAAATTCTCAGAATTTTATTAGATTTCTCCATGATACACTTACAAATCACTTTATTAAAGCCAAGTAAAGAAGCTGGTGGTTACTGCTTGCAGTCCATGGTTTACCAATACCAATACAGACACAAAAGCCATACATACAAACCAATAAATCCGTAGAAATAAAGTAGAATTATAATAGACCTTAGGACCTGCATGAGACTTGCTGGGTGAAGGGGGTAAATAATGAGAGACAGTACTTTTCACCTCCACGTAAATTGTCTGAATACACTCTTTGCTGGGAACACATTAATCTCATTAAAACCTATAAGACATGGACCAACTCTCAGTCCAAACAAAATGAGACCACGCCCACTCAAACCATGACCCACAAAGTGCCTCACACTTGATCTCCCTTTGTCGGTCTTGGGGAAGGCCAAGGGATACAGGACAGTGGGAGACAGCCAGTCTCTTTTTCCACATCAGAACACAGATGTCCAGGCCAACATGGAGAATCTTAAAATATGTTGTACATCAACTGTATGCACAACAATATCAACAGAGAACTCTAGTTTATAACACTTCCAGTGTGTCACACAGGACACAGAGCCTAAGAGACAAAGCAACACTCCGGATTGTCATGCCAATGTTATCTGACTGAAAAGAGTTCGTTAAAATTCTGACCAAACCAAAACAGAAATTTAGGCATCAGCATTATTTTACACCTTAGGCTCATTTGTTACAGCAAACGATCGGCCTCCTCCCACTTGTTTTACGGATGTGTTGTTTGGTTACTCCAAACACACCTATAGCACAGTGAAAGGGCCCAGCAGGACCAAAAATTTAATTTGTTCCTGTACACTTCTATTAATGGCAAAACAGTTTTGTAGGAATAGACTCAGCCTCTCTAAAATTTCCCCAATGCAGATAGACTTTACATCTGTTGCTGGCCTGTCTTTACCTAATAGGTAAAGACATAAAGGGGGCTACAGGAGAGATAGGGAGGCACTCTTGATCAGGGAGTAGAGTGATAGGATGAGGGGTAACAGCTTTAAACTGAAAGAGGGTAGATTTAGACTAGATATTAGGAAGAAATATTTTCCTGTGAGGGTGGTGAGGCAGTGGCCCAGACTGCCCAGAGAAGCATGCCTCATCCCTGGAGGGTTTCCAGGCCAGGCTGGATGAGGCTTTGAGCAACCTGGGCTAGTGGGAGGTGTCCCTGCCCATGGCAGGTGGGTGGAACTCAATGATCTTTAAGGTCCCTTCCAACCCAAACCATACTATGATTCTATGATAAAATGAACTGGGAGGCCCAGATTGTCTTCAGTGAAGGAGAACCCTAAATTCAGAGGCAGACTATCATCTGCAAGGTGCTCCACATGCCCGCTTGCTTTCCATTGGCAGCCACAGAACTCTTTGTTGTATTGCAGAGACTCCCCACAATTATTCATTATAAATGACCCAGTGACAGCATCCAATATATTAGCATGAGAGGGTGCTAGGAGAGACATCCAGCAAGACAGGAAAAACATTTACAGCAGGATAGGAGCTGTGTCAGTGCAGTAGGGCTCAGTGTTCTGTCTCCTCTTTGAAGAGCTACAGAATGCTCTCTGAAGGAAGCAGTTCAGCATATTTAGTTTTCATGGCATTTTCCTTCTTTCTGCTTATAAGCTTCAGCCTTACACACACTAAATTGAATTGCATTTACCATACACTAGCCAAGAGACTTCACTCATCTAAATCTCTCTGGATCATTCTGTACTGTTCATGATTATTTGCTTTAGCATCAGCTAACTTGCTCTCTCCTCTGAAGCACTCACATCTATTATCATTTGAGAAGTTCCACCACTGCTCCTGGGGATACAAACTCTCAGCTGCCTTCTGCAACCACAAACTGCTGCTTTCTTATCGCTGAAGGACTTTTCACACTGCAAGGTTGTTTTTTAGCATTGGGATTAACTTTTGATATGGAACATTGCTAATCAGTTTTACCTGTATACTAGGAACAAGGAAAATAATTTCTAAGTAAATATCACCAAGATGCAGTAAAAGTGCTTAATTTTCAAGCAATGGGCATAACATTTTATCTGTCTCAGAAGAGGCTATTCCCTTCTATTGAACTGTATCAAAATTAACTAAATAAGATGGTGTGATAACAGAATATTAAGACCATAATTGCACAGATACGTAAAACAATTCAGTGAAACACTAAGGGAAGATTACATCCAAATATGCAATAACATTGATATTAATTATACTTACTACATAATATTTTTGCAGTATATATCAGCAATAGCTTTACAATCAATTAGTCACAGCTATTCCAATATTCTTCCAGGGGGTTAATCTAGGGTTAATCTAATTAAGTTTAGGAAGGAAGGCTAAACAATTCAATGTGTAAGCATCCAATACTCTGAAGAAGACCTTAGAAAATGTGACCTAAACGAATTTGCCCCTTGTGCTATTGTGTGTCTGCAGGCAGAACTAATA
The DNA here is from genome assembly GCF_000699245.1 of Pterocles gutturalis. Classification (NCBI taxonomy): domain Eukaryota; kingdom Metazoa; phylum Chordata; class Aves; order Pterocliformes; family Pteroclidae; genus Pterocles; species Pterocles gutturalis. The sequence continues at coordinate 10,342 of NW_010135868.1, forward strand.
TATTGTATTTTGATGTTTAATAGTGAAGGTCTCTTTAAATTATAATTATTTTAAACAAGTCCTTTCTATCAGAAGAGCAAAGTTGAATGTAAAGTGACCACTTTACACTTGAGACCAAAAACAAAAGGGGAAAAAAGACTGACTTGTAGAAATCACAAGCTTATTAAGAGTTAGGCAACTAACATTCAGAGATAGTTTTTTCTAGTTTCTTCTGCTGGGAATTTTGATATTCCATACGTTTTAACTAATACTTTTGGCATCATAAAAAAGTAAACCAGCTATTATGTTTTCTAGAACAATATGCAGTAAACAGACTACATAAATAATTTGGACTAATTTAACAGAGAACTATCTCATTACATTTACAGAACAAGATGATGACACGTGGAGAGCGTAGCACAAATCTGCTAAGACCGTATGGCAATTTTGCAAGAATCCATCAGCCCACAAGCCAACACTATGAAGCTCAAGTGACACTGTCTGTTACAAAGCAGCAACACTGAGGCATGTTAGCAAACAGCACATTTCATTTTATCATTAAAAACTTAGGTCTGTACAAACAAAGAGGTATTGGAACAAACCCTTCATTGTGGCTGGATTAGAGGACATTATTTGCCCCTTATAGAAACTAGCTGCAATACATATCTCAGGAGTTATATTATTTTTTCTTTCAAATATTTCCATAAATATGATTCAGAACTGCATCCTAGTTTACCAATTTGGAGATTATTTGTGCTCACTGAATTATTTGTGGGCTTTTTTTCTTTGTTTGAATACTATTAATTCTCACCCTATTGGTTAGTTTCTTCTGCCCTTTTCCCTCTGACACACAATTTTAAAGAATACACATCTATATCTTCTTCCACTATGGAAGATCTGTTGCCTTCTGCCATAAGAAGAATGACAGAGAATTCAACCAGTGGAATTCTTTTGCACATACTATATATTTTTCCAATTTCCATGTAGCTAACTCATCAGTCCAATATATTCAGTCATCCCTCTACTGTGAAACTTCTTTCACTTAAGAATAATATTTAAGCAGAGTAAACTGGCATTTGTCATACCACCATATTATTATGAAGGAAAGATGTTAGATTACATTTTTGTCTGTGATTCCTTAAAGACTGCTAAGAATAGCTCTATATTTAAAATTTGAGCTAAATAACCAGATGAATCTAATGTTTTAAGAGACTGAAAGGGGAAGAAACAAATAAAGTTAAAAGAACCACCAATTAGCAACCAAGTTTATCTGATTATTTTCTTCTAACACAGCTATATCTAGGTTTAAAATATCTATACATGCTGCACATGAAGAGCAATGTTAAACAAGCTATTCAGAACTCTACTGCATGTATGATTCAGTCTACTTCCAGTATGCATAACCTTGGATTTCTCAAGTTAAATTTCATTTCCCTTCACGCTGCCTAACCCTCCACCTTTATTAGCAGTCAGTAGATTCCTCCTGATTTTCTCTGGCCTTAATTTTTTAACTTCATTTGAAAATTTAAATAAAATGAACCAATATTCAGAGTATTTGAGTACTCATAGTGCTTCATTATTTTAGTCATGGAGTTATAGATACTCTGCATTTGTGAAGATCAATTCCATAATATATGATAACATGCTGCAGTCAGAAAAAGTGAATATGGAATAAGTTTATGTGAAGAGAAATGTCATGCACAGAGCACGCAAAGTAGGTCTTCCAATCTACTTGGCCTGGATAAGATTGACTCAAATGAACTGTGTTACATTTTGTGTAATGCAGTCCAAGATAGTAGACTCAAGTAGTGTAGGAAGCAACTAATGCTTATTTGTTTATTTGGGGTTTTTGGGGGGATTTGGTTGGTTGGTTTGTTGCGTTTTTTTGTTTTGTTTTGGTTTGGGTTTTTGTGGTGTGTTTTTTTTTTTTTTTTTTTTTTTTTTAAGTGAATAAAAACTAAAAAAATAAAAAATTTTTTTTTTTTTGGTTTGGGTTTTTGGGGTTTTTTTTTTTTTTTTTTTTTTTTTTGTCTAGACAGGAAAAGACTGAAAAAAAGGAAAGTCAGAGCTTTCAAATACGGATAAAGGAACTGCAAGGAGGCAAGAAGATCGTGTTCTCTGTGACCGCAGCAAAGAGAGGAACAACACAAATGAATCATAGCAAAAGAGATTCAGTTAATCTGCTCCAGGAAGCTTGTTGATGTAACGACAGATGAACAGAGGTGAAACCAATGTCACTGAAATTTCTTGGAGAAGAAACCCGATTACTACCTTCTAGGCATGGCATGGCATGGCACAACTAACTTCCCTTTGGAAAGGTGGATGGACAGGGACACATGAAAGTTCATTCAGAGTATTGTCCCCCTCTCTGCATGTAAGGCTGTGAATTCTTTAAAGGTTTCATACTCATATTCATCATTTTTTTTTACAGTAGGGCCCCTCAGCCAACTGACAAGAGGTGTTAGAGGTGTATAGATAATGCAGTTGCAACAACTGTCCTCTTAATTCTCCAAGGGAAAGGGGAGGCAGGGAATGGACAGGGATTGTTGCTATTAAAATTCCTTTAGGAAGGTAATGTTAAAGGGCGGTTACTAAAATGTAAATACAACAGGGTGTGTTTGAACAGTCAGTAGGAGGCGGTACGTTTTCATAAGCCCCCATACGGAGAAAATGTTCCTGTTGTACCAAATTTTTATTCTTATAGTACCAATACATATTTTAAGAAGGAAGAAGAGAAGTCACGTACAACTTACTTAAGAGACGTTATCAATTTAGCTGGGCAGACACTAGCCAAATATTCCTATATATTCCTATTTCCTAATCTGAGACAATACCACTATATACTTCTAATAAAAAGCCAGACCGTGCAAAAGGACACCACAAATACAATGCCTACTGACACGTCCTTCTCCAAACCATGGCTCTACCAGCTGCTTAAACATTTAATGAACAAATGATTTTGTCCCTAACACACACACAACTCATGGATTTAGCCAGCCAACATAAAGATCACAATTTGACATAAATACAGCAGTCTGGGGTAGCAATGTAATTGAAAATGGTAGAGAAGAAAACAATGTGGAAAATCTGCCTGTACCTTATTTAACAAGACCTGAACCAGGACACGTCAGTTACTTCTATTCAATCATTCTATTCTGTCCATCAAATAATGGACAACAAGTAATGTCCTTCAAGTACAGCATAAAAACTATATTCAAATATATAATGAATCTCTTTAGTCAGAAGCATTTGCACTGTAATAAAAGAAATTGCTACAAAAGGTGGCGAAACATCAACTTTAGCTAACATGCAAAAAGTAAATCTCATGACAAAGCAGAAGAACTGATAGAAAAGAGTGCCTGGTATGGCTAGAAATCCACCGAACCTCCTCCTTTCTCTCATCTCTTACTTTTCCCATCCCTTTCTACTTTTTCCACCTGACTTGAACCGACTTAAGAGAGAATGTGGAAGTAAAATCCACCTGTTTGTGATTTTATAATTAATGAGTGGGCAGCCAATTAGTATCTAACTGCTCTAGGTTCTGATGAAGTATTGTCCTTGAGCTGGCTATGCTAGCACTTGAATTTGCAAGTTTCTTCTTTAAGAAGTAGTTTTAAAATACTTAAGATGCTTGGTAGAGTTTAACTCTGTATCCTGATGTTTCCATTGCATCTCAGGCCCACATGGAGACATTAGAGAGTCATACTATTCACACCTACAAAGAAACTAGAAGAATAAAATTGCATAGGTGGATTTTAAAAGGGACTAGTTAGTTTTTAGTTTTCAAATAGGAACAGTCTCATTCTTTCCTCTATGAACAATGAAATTAGAATTTTAAATTTAATTCTTAAAAAAGTGTTGCCACCACTCATTTCCCTTGCCATTACTTTGAGAAACAATATCTGCATTGCAAAGGCAAATATGTGCAGTATCTTGGACATATTTTGTCTTCCCCTGGAACATCAGTTTTTCCTAAAGGTACTACGCCAGATTATCAGAACAGACACTTTTTCTGAATTTCATTTCTATAATCATGATCACATCTTTGTGTCCAATTCATTATACAAAGCTCTATAAAATGTGAGATAGCACTCATGCTTTTGTTCTGTCACTTTGTTTTCACAGTCAGTCTCTCTTTGATTATAAAGGAAGAAAGTTACAGTTTGGGCCTGTATGAGACGTCAGTTTCAATAAACTTACAAATATATTTCTAGATCTACATGCAGAACACTTTTTAAAAAAGCCTTTGTACTAAAATATAAAAGACTGTCAGAATGACAGCAGGCTATGTTTGTATCCTTTTCCATTCTCATTATAATTACCATCATCGGTATAGATTCAAACTGCAGCATTTTTCTCTCTTGTTGCAATCCATAGCACAAGAATGAACCATCAGAATTTTAATGCTTCATATATTCTATAAGTTAAGTACAGTTCTGCATGGCTTTGACCTTTTCAATATTCCATAATTTCACTGACTGGCTACTCTAATTTTTCCCCTGTTTACAGTCTCAGAAACCTGTGGGGATGAAGCAAAATGCCCAGCCAATCAAAACACTGAACACTGAAAAGATCAAAGTAGTAAAACATACTACAATCTTTCACAGAATATATTAGGCATTAAAATTTTCATATCACACTATAAAAAGATAACATTTTCCCCTGCTACTCCAGATACTATAAGAGTAGACACTCTGGTGTAACAAAGGGCGATATCACTAAACAAAATAACACAATTTATACTACTCGTACATTCTTGGTTTAGACTGTTACCTATTTCTTCAACTACCTAGCTGTTTCCTAGCACTGAAATTAAATCAAATTCCACTTTCATTTGATATCTTTAATATAAATTTTCCAGGATGTATTCCAGTGTTGGAAACTGCAGGGATAGATGCTTCCTGATCCTGACAAACCACAAAACTTTCATCAACAGCAATCAACACTTCTTAGCACTATGTGGAAGTTTTAATTTTCTTTGTGGTTCACAGACACTGTGTAACTCTAGTAACACAGAGGTAATTTTACATTATTTTTGTTTACATGACTCATTTGCACTCCTCCACTAGTGAATAAATATCAGTAGGAGCAGGTGACACAAAGAAATCCATCGCTTTGCCAATACATCATTCTACTAGGAAAAAACAAAACCAAGTCATCTTACTATGTCAAAGATGCTAATTGTATACAATGAACAAAAGAGATTAAAAATCAAATGTAAATAACACTGAGATGATACGATCTGAATAGTTTATGGATTCATTTCCATGTAATCATTGCAGCTTAATTGGGTTATGGAGCTGTAATGTATTACCCTGCTATCACAATGCATGTTGCTTTATCTACTTGCTAATGAAAGAGACTTAAACAAGATGAAGAGCACTAATATGATTTGATTTGTAATTCTTTCCTTGAAAACTCACAAAGAACAGACACTCTGATTATTGATATTCTTATCAAATAGGATGTTCTATTTGCTACCTTGTGAATGGAAACCATTAATGTGTATCCTTAACAAGTTTCCAAAGCAACACACAGTTAATGAGAAAAGACGGTCCCTATAATGCAGATTTATCAGAATCTCTGTCTCCTCTTTAAGAGCAGACTACTCATAATTAAGAAGCTCAAATATTACGCCCAAGTTGCTCATCCTGCTAGCAAGTCTGCTTTTTGTGGCATGACCAGACAGCAGGCACAGTCACCAAGGAAACAAAGAAGCTACTTCAACATCAATATTCACAGTGAAATAGCAAATATGTCTCATGAGACAATAAGAAGTTATAATAGTTCCAAATAGGATAATAATTTATGTTAGAAAATTTATAATTTAATAACTCTAGCTGTCAAAAAAACAAAGGCAAGGATGCCATCTAATTTGTTGCATTGTGCTGGTGAGCAAGGTTTACAGGCAATGGTGCAGAGCAGTAAGCATGAATCTTCCTCACCTACTAGTGACTCGGTTATATGATCTCACGCGGTGTATTATTCTGTTCTGTCTTTCTCCCTTCATATTGCATTATAGTCATCATGTATCCCATCCTGCTTATTTTTTCTTTTATCTGTCTCATGACCTGCTTCGTGAAGTGGTCCACAAAAATGGCTCAACACAACTGCAAAAGCATCTTCTAAAGGTAAAGTCTCTCACCGTGTGAATTTAGAAAGAAATATCTATCACAAGAGGTACATTAGGACTCCACTGAATAAGACTAGTAAATTGGGTGGGGTCAAGGAGAAATGACCAAAGTGCTTGTACAACACAGAGTCCAGGCAAGCAGACAGAAAGACTGGCAATTTGTGCAGAATACATAGTATGTCATGATACAGGTAAATGCCAGGCAGAAAAAAAATTAAGTCAATATTCATTTTCCAATAAAAGCAGTGGCTAAAAGCTGGCTATGAATAGACTTAGACTGGAAATTGAATGATGGCTTCAATGATCAGAAGAATACATTTCTATAAAAAGATACAAACAGTGGCAGCTGAAGAAAAACATCTTTATCTTGAAATACAAAGGAAAAGTACATTGTCAAATGTTTTTATTGCAAATCATTTTTTCTGCATCACTTTTTACAGGCTTGCTGAATTGAGGATTCAGTTTTGCTCCTGACTTATCACAAAAGGTGGATAATTACATTTATTTTGTATGCGTATTTGGTAAAGTGTAAGGACTGATCTAGAAAGATGTCTTATTGAGTTAAATGCTGTAAAATTAAGCTTGTGATGTTGTGTGAGACAATTTTGCCTTTCCAAAGCAATCACAGTTCTCAAAAGGAATATGGACTAAAAGAAACATTATTTCCCATTTGAAAGCACCTGTAATTGTTCAACAGACAATAAAGGGCATAGAATTTCTTTTCTCTCAGATGCTGCTTGGAAGAAAGGCTACACTGACCATTGCCAGTCTGCTTGGCAATGTATGTCTAAAAACCTTGGGAACATCCTCCAAAAATACCACCAGAACATTTATGTTCCCCTTTATAATGCTAACAGGAAGTTTAGAGTTACTAAATTATAAGCACTGTACTGCAGGGAACAGCTGAGGAACGAAGATGCCAAATCTCAAGCATTACGATCTGGCAGGTAGCCTGACAGAAATCAATCCAGTTCTAAAGGAAAATCTCCTCTAGACTAAGTGGAGATTGAAGGAGAGACGGCAAGTAGGAATGAAGTTCACTTCCAAGGAGAGTTGTTACTGCACTCAAAAGACTCTCCTGTTTGTCACTACCCCATAAAAACAGTCGTTTGCTCACTCAGGTGACAAGGTACCAACTCAGAAAGAGTGAGGACTCAAGTAAGAGGGACCCTTTACTCACTTCCATAACTAAGAGTATCCCTTGCGGCTGGATTGAAACATGGTGATTTATCTGACTGATCCCATCTATCAACCAAGATCTAGAGCTGTCCTCACAATCACAAGCTTACAGTCTGAACTGAATGTGAAAGAGGGTGTTAACAAATATGTTTAGAATTTACTACATTCATAACTGTACATATGGAAGATTAGCCTTTTCAGTCTTTCTCTCTTAATTTCTCCAGAAGCCAGTTCAAACCACAAGCTAAATTTTGGTGCTCTGGGTCATTTGCTGGAGGACTTGCTATCCTTGATTACACTGGAAGATAAAGGCACCCGGCTTCGCAAAGCCAGGACTATTCTTTGTAGATATCCACTCTATTGTTGGGGGAGAATATTTTCACTAGGGGGAAAAAAAAAAAGTCAAAGGTGGATGAAGAAATATATATATATATATTTTTTTAAGACCGAATGCATTGGAAAGAGAGACTACTACTTTTTGAAAATAGTCGGGCTTGTGAGAGTACATGCAGAAAGTCCAAAATAAGTGAAGGATGTTCTTTTTTCCCCACCTTACTCTTAGACCTTTTATATGTCAGCTCACTAAGGAACAATCTTTGGATGCAAAAAATACTGACTGGGGAAAAAAAAAAGCCTATAAGAATGGTCTCTTGTGTCCTCTGCTTTTATTAAAGGCTTTTACAAAATTTTATTATCCAGCCCCTTTCCATTTTTGCAACTGAAGCCTTAGTGAGGTTTGAAAATGTTCTGAAACATTTTTTCATGGGAGAAAAGCTATTTTCATGCTGCTTTGCTCCTACAAGCTGGAGAATTAATGGCTTTCGCTCAAAAGCCTCTTGTAGAGAAATTTCCAACCCCATTTAATAAACTCAAGAAGACTGAAGAAAAATCTAGATGTTTGTTTGCAACCAGCTGAGCAGCTGTTGAAAGTTTACTGAAAGTATATTGATGCCATGGGCATCAGGTAGCATTAAATAACCTTAGTGGATTAGGTTGACCTGGGTCTTACTATTAAACAGAAATAAGAAAAGTGTTTATAAAGATAAGTTTAGGCATAAAAGGCAGTTTTCTGAGGCTCTTTCTCTAGCCAGAGAATGGAGACAGAGGGTCCTCCTATTCAGAAGCCCTGCTCCTGGGTTCCAGATCTCCTTGAGAGTTCAGGATGACAACTGCTCTGTTGTCATTGGCCATCTCCCCTGTTTTTGCCACATCTTCAGCAATATATGGGTGGAAGACAGACATAAGGTAAAAGTCAAGAAATAAAATAGCATCATTTCAGAGTAAGAACATCATAATGAATGGGTGTCACTAATAATAAATTCCAAACATTTAACTACGGTGTATGTTTTCCACATTATTCCAGTGAGGATTCAATGAAATCTAGGAGCTTTTCAGATGCTTCATAAAATGGCATACCAAAATGAAACTGCATTTGAAAACAAGAGCACAATTGAGCAAATAAGACTGAAGAAGTCAAGGACACAAAGGGTGGATGGATACAGGAAAAGGAATAGTATATGTCAGCACTACCAACTAACAAGTACCAACTATGTATCTGGCAGGTGAATTCCTCTCTTTGTGCTTTTTATTTTTTTTCTCCTCTCTGATTTCCATTGATCTATCTTTCATTTTCCTTTTCTTTGACATGCTAACACCTCCCTCTAAACTTCTCCCCTCACCACCTATACCCTAGGACGATGACTTCCACCTCTTATGGGAAGGGGAAGAGAGGAAGAGGTGGAACGTGGAGAATTGTGCATGAAAAAAATCTTGGAGATACAGATTTGTAAAATCATAAGAATGTAAGGGGCATTAAGAATTCAGTTATATTGAGACATGAAGTGGTGACCTCGAAGTGTTCTGGTATAGATTCATCGTAGGCCTTTTTTGCATGACAGCAGCTTATTAAAGAGAAATCTCAGAGCTAAATTGCTCACCTGACTTCCACATTCTGCCAGTCCAGATTTCATCTGCCATTTCTATTGAGTTCCCATGCGTTTCCTATTCTATTTGTTTCATAGAAGACCTGGTTTAAAGATGGTTAATTTGTCTCCTGATAATGAGCATACAGTCATACGACACCAAGCAGTTTAAAATCTCTCTGTAGGAAGCAAGCAAACTCAGCATGAATTTGACCCCAGCCCTCCTTTTCCCTTTTGTCTAATGCAGCATGTGCATGAAAACAACATAATTTCAAGAAAACCAATTAAATTCCAACTGCTGGGGATTATCATTGACAATGTTATTTCTCAGAACCCTGGAATATAAACCATGTTTTCTCGATAATGATGGTATTACTAGTTACTGAGAGAGACCACAGAAGACATTCTTACACCAATGGGAATGATTGTAATAGAATCAGGAGAAACAGGGGTAAGAAAGACAAACATTACGTAAACATTACTGAAATGCTATACAATTCAGACCAACACTTCTAATTTATTAATTCATAGTTACCAAACATTATGTAAACATTACTGAAAAGCTATACAATTCAGATCAACACTTCTAATTTATTAATTCATAGTTATTCATAAATATGTTGAGTAATCTGTGAGTAAGTTTAAGGGAGTATTATTATAGGGGTTTATGTCTCAATATGACAATGAACATAATGTCCTCAAATTAAACCTGCATATACACAGTCCCATTTTTAAATAAATTATTCCAAAACAAACAAAAAAATCAAGCTGCTTTTATACACGACAAATGCAAATTGAAAGATATAGAATAGCTTTGGTTTGGTTTTTATGCTGTTAAAGACAGTCTTAAATTCAGAGTGGATGCAGAATGAAGTTCTGTGTAGGTGGTCCTACGTAAGAAAATGTCAGTCACATTAACTACATGACTGAAGAATAGTTATATGTACAAGTAGGATGTCATTACTGAATTTCATGGTAAAACTTCCAAGAGGAACAGAATTAAGGTGTAGGATGAATTATTTTAAAGGAGTCTATATTTTACCCATGCTGTGTATGCCTGTATGCATCACACTCCTTCCTAATTCCCTCTCTCTCATTTTGTCCCCTCTTCATTCTCTTCCCTTGTGTCCTGCAAGTCACAGGCTACGTCTTGGGGGCTGGAAGACAAAGGAATAAGACCATAGGGACGTACAAACAGTCTTATGTTCTTGTGCCTGGGAAGATAATGGAAACCATTTGTTGCCATCTGTTGAGTCCATCCTGCTAAGCGAGGGACTAACTGCACTGCTGCCTAAGGGAGTCAGAACACAGCCCTCTATTTTCTATTGCATTCTAATGACTAAAACGTGTGATAGCTTGGAGTAGCCCAGGAAACAACAGAATACAAATCTCCTTTACTCTTTGATTTTCAAGCTATAGGAAATGCCAACACACATTTAATAAACAGGTAGATGTCCATGAACCTACCATGAAACTGCTCCTGTTTCTCAAAGTGCTGGATAAATCGCATGGTTGTAGCCGCCAGACTACCGACAAGTGGCTGTTCCGAAACCTGCCGAAGGAAGGGATGCGCCTCTCTGATCAGAGATAAGGTAATACTGTGATTAATACCGTGAGCATGCTGCAGAATGTACCAGCAAGTATGCCGATGGGAAACACAAATTCAAAATCTTAGAAAGTCATCAGACTTGAATGCAAAGGTGAGTCACATTGTCTCTCTGAGACAACTCCATCTCAGGGAAATAAAGAGAAGTCATAGCTTTATACACACTGTTTAGGTTTACAATAAACTAGATTACTCTGATTTGCAGAACTAGCAGGGACAAGTGTTAGAAGGCATGTTTAAAGGACAGCACTTCCTTTCTTACTGGAAAAAAAAAAAAAAAAACAACTGCAAAAAATTTTTTCTGTCACCATGCGTTATACATAGACAGGAAATGTTAGCAGCTCTGGAAAACAGAGGATCAAAAGGTGTGGGGGAAATCTTGATGCTCTTGCAAACTGAAAAATAAAACTGGCATTAAATCAAGGAGACTAAATAGCAAAAATGTAACGTTTTGCTTACAAGACTTTTTTTTCCTTTTTTTTTTTTTTTCCCTTTATAAAGTGTAATGTATATTATGAGCATCATCTAAATGCCATGGAAGTCAGTCAGAATATTTCTGCTGATTTTAGTGGAGTTCAGAACAGTTCAATTCCTGTGGCACACGGGTTTATGTGCACAGACTCAGCGTAAATGTACTGCAAAATCAGAGCACAATTTATACAGCTAAAAAGACGATGGAAAAAGCAATGACCTCTGTGCTGAGAGGACAGCAGAAGTAAAGAGCCGTATCCAACTCATGTTATCTGCTGCAAAAACAGAAGGATTGGTGTACATTGTGAGGTGCTATGCTGTGAACGCTCACTGTACATACAACACCGTAACTTTTCCATATAAAAAGTTGTGCAACAAACCTGCAGGAACAATCTCTCATGTGCTAAGGAAAACACCAGAAGTTGGTTTTGTTTCTCTTTCCTCTGTTGATTAGGAAATGTGCAGTTATCTATATGCATCTACTGCTCTGTTTGGGGAAATTATTAAGGCCAAAATTAATTTGTGCTTGATTACTCATCAAAGGATTCCATAAATACTACTGAAAAACAAGACCTACCAGAAATAATGAAAAGCCAATACATAGAAGCAACTGACCACAATTCATTGAGAGGTTTTGTGCATTAAGAAAAAAAAATTCTCTTATTCTCTAGAAGTCCAGAGGAACATCTGCTACGACTGTAACTCATGTTGAAATAAGTTGTGTGGGAAGGAAATGGACTAAACACCAGGGGCGCTTAAATAGCTCGTGGTTCCCAGTAAACCTTGAGAGCCAATGCACACTTCAGAAATCAATTTAAACATGCATATTCACTAATTCAGATATCAAAGCAGAGAAACATAAGTCCTTTATTATGGTTTATTAGATGTCCTATAGCTTCCTCAATGACAAAACCAGTGGATAATCTGAAAATATAAAAAATAAAAACTAACTTAAATAGCTGTTTCCTAATACTTAAACTTTGCAATTTGCCAGACACCCAATCAATTTGCAGCTGTGTTAAATTATAGGCATGTTTGGCTTAAAATCTGAACAACACTCAGATTTTAGAGATTCACAAGTAATACCTTCCTTTGCTATTCAGACCACTAAACACATACAATTTATTTTGGGGATTTGTTGTATTTTCTTATTGAAAAATACCACACTTGCTGAATATTAGGCTTAAAATGTTTTTTTTTTTTTTAACAATATGTCTACCTACTGTCACATTGTGATACAGGTATTACGCCACATTCTGGCCCTATACATTACAAAATTTACATTCCTACTCTGCCACACAACGCTTACTGAAAACGTCGTAACATCCTGTCAATGGTTTAACAAGAAGCAAAACGACCAGTCCAGGTTTGGAATTATGAACAGCTTGAGACTGTCCCCACTGACATGGCTCTATACGGCACATATATCTTTTTACTCCCTTGCAATTCAGCCTCCTTTTTGTCCACGGATTTGGAATATATTTGGATATATTTTCTTTTTCCTTTGTGCACTACTAAAAGAAATTCTAATATTTTATTTTATTCCTTTTTATCAGGTGTCTGTCATGCATACACACCTGGGTGTTGCCCAGCAACGGAACAAGAGTCATGACGCTACCTGTAGACTTGGTGACACAGTTAACAGCAGAAAACTAGGATATGAATTTACATTGCAGCAGCAGATAGCATCAGCTATGGACACTCTTGACAGTGACCATACATGCTACAAGTTTCAGCAATACAGGCCTTTGCCTGCTCTGAACCTGTGGAACTAGTGGAGACTGCCCCATTTGAAGGAAATTCTTTTAAAAGGTTTGTTCTTTTCTTTGTAGAGAAACTACTGTTAAATGCTTATTAAACAAAAAATATAGACCACACATTGCACATTTCCCTCCTTTAAAAAATTAGATAAGAACATAATGGTAAGGAATTACAGCCTGTTAAAGGAAGCTGTGCATGCAAAATTGTTGTATTCTTCTCTAGATATGTTAAAAATGTTTAAAAAACCAGTCTGGCTTTACAGTTTGAAGCTTTTGACTGCTTAATTTAGGGCTTTGTGGGCTGCTTGGATGAATCTTAAAACTTTAGCAATGCAGTGCAAACAGGATAAAGCCTAAAGCCAAAGGACCTGCAGCTCATTTTCAAGAATCGTCTCAAGCAAAGATACATTTAGGCTAATATCAGCATTACACGTCAACCGTGGGTCAACCAGGTACTCGTAATGCACCTACAGAACAACGGAAAACAAATCTCCGTCATTCAGCACATGTTTTTTATGCTGAAAACACAACAATTATGTTTCATGCTGCCCCAGCCACCATTATCTACTGAGAAAGAATAACAAGTGGGAAGTAGTTCTTACTGCTTATAATAAGTATATTTTTTCACTAATTTTGCTCTAGCTTCCCACATAAGGTAATGGTAAAACTTCTGATCAGAACAGAATGAGCAAAACTTTGATACATTAAACTTTTCCAGTTTTGTTGAAAATTACATCTAAATTAGTTCAACACAAGATCTGCTAGAAAACCACTGAGTTTATGAACCTGCTTCATATATGTGAAAAATTTAATGCTCAAGTCAATATGTGATTCTAACAGAGAAGGAGATAGGTGAACAAAGTGATTTATTCAAGATGTGATGACCCAGGATGCATGAGATTGTGAAAAAATAGAGCAAGAAAAATGCAGAGACCAACTAATTGTTTTTGGACTTTCAAAAGACCTGAAAACTACTATAACATGAAGTTACAACTCAGTTGTATGCAAAGAATTTTATTTATTTTATTTGCAATGTATTACCCTGGGGATTCCCTTTAACATTTTGTAGTACAGCAAAAATCTTTTATACTTTGCAATCATCTACAACCATGGTGTTCCAGAAACCACCATCATTTGAAACTTACAAGAAGATAAGACATTAAAGTTCTGACACCCATTTTTCCCCTCTGGCATTTAAGTACGGACTGAACTTAGTGAAAACCTGACAAACATTCAATCATTACGTAGAGTTGCATTTTTGGTCACAGAACCACTTTTCTTAGCAATCTAAGGTGCAACCGTACAGAATAGAACAGATTGGATACCCCCAAAATATGCATCAGTCTTTTACAACTAATAGTGAAAAACGTACTATTCCTCTGAGCAGAGGGGCCATCCATCACATACAGAGTAGCTGCATTCAGACAGTTAACAAGTGAGTTAGAAGCAATCATACAACACAAAACTCTTCACTAGAAATCAGAGCACTCTGGGAATGCGAATCATTCATTGTTCCCTGAACTTACAGTCACACAGACTCTGAAACAATTGCCAGGCTGGTTCATTCTGTTTTCAAAACCAATCAGACAGATTCATTAAGGCAAATTTTTGCACAGTGGCAATTTGCAGTTTTTTATCTCATATTTGCTACCGTCCCCCGGGTAGTTTATTTTTTTCTCAGCAATTGCTCTGAATGTAGAACCTAATGAAGATTCCCACTTTGATCATAAGCAGACTCCAAGGCCCCCAAACCACAGAGCAAAAGTGACATTATTCTGCAGGGGAAAAAAACTACTATAGCAGTCATTACCAAGGGTAGGCAGAAAAACTAGATATATTGGAAGAGATTTTAAGAAATAAAATGCTTATGTGGTGATGCACGAAAGAACCTTGATAGCCCCAAATACTGCCCATTTTAGATGTCACAAAAGGGTCACAGGCTAACAGGACAGCATGCTATGTAAAGGTGCATAGGAGGCACCACTGCTTCGATTAAGCCTGGGAGAGAAGCCAAAGAAAATGGTATGAATGGGCATGTATTTCACATAGATCCATGAACTAAGGCCCCTGTTTAACTCTAGTTTTCACTGAATCACTGACTGTAGAGCCACAACTAATCAATCCATAATACTGCAGGGAGGTGATTAAACTTTAGCATGATAAATGTTTATGTGTTGCTGTATTTTCTGTAGCTAATGGCTGTAAGGATTGGCTACGCTCATTAAAAGAAAACAGACCCCAATTTCTATAAAATGAAAGTTGCAAAATCTAAACTATCATTTACAACAAGAATAAACTGAGAAAGGTATTTGAAAATAAAGGTAATTACTGCAGGGATTTCTGAGTCACCCTCTGATGGCATCCATCTGCCTGAAAAGCAATATCATTTGTGACACCAGCTACGCAGCTACAAGAGATGAGCTACTTTAAGAAGCATCCATCCTGATTTAATACTGGTTGATGAATAACAGAAAAATAAAATATTCTGCTCTTCAAATATTTATCATATTGTTTAAATATTAAAGATTAGTTTTTTCTTCTTGATTGCTAAATCAGTATTATACAGGTTGGAAATTTGTTTACCGTCTCTTACAATAGGACCACTACCTGTCACTGTCAGATGACATAATTTTCAAACCTCTGGCTGGTGACAGCTTTCTTGCTGTGAGATGATCTGTAATTAAAACTTTAGTTTCAGATACATTTGCATTTTATTCCTGGAGAAAAGTGTTTCTACTTGATGAATCTTCAGGTTTTGCAGGGTTGAGCAAAAATATTGACTTTTTCCTATAACTCTGGCTTAGGATTTGCAGACTGAAGTGAACAATCATTGTTGAAAGTCCCTCAAAATAATTATCTTTCTATTTCTTCAGTGACTAATGCAGAAAAAGCAGTGAATTTATGCCAGGCTAAAACAAGGATGAGAAAAAGCTCTCTTCCTCTGAGTGGGATCAGCGTATTTCACAAATATTGGGAAGCTCTGAAGAAATCCTTCAAAATAACATTTGTCACATAACAGTAAACATGAAGATGTGTAAAAAAGGTAAAATTAAGTCATCAAGCGTGACTATTAGTCAAGGCAATAAAAAAGGCAGACCCCACCTTACCAGCAGATTGCAATAAATTATGTGCTTTTAAAGATATGGCAGAGAATCAGAAACACTCTGAACCAGACGCCTAGTGCTAAATAAGCAAATGATCATGAAATGTCATATCTGCATCCAAGCTTTGTGACTGGTTCTGCTGCCAAAAGCTACAGATCTACACGTTTATAAACGATGCAGGTATTCTGCTGTATAGCAGAAATACACAGCTCAGCTTACTGTCAGGCACAGTGTTTCAGAAAATCTGACACTTCAGAGTTGCTATGACAGGCAGGTAGGACAGAAGCTATGCTGCTGAGGAACGATGAGGTGTAGCAGAGAGGTACCCAAGTTATCGTTTGAAAGAGGTAGATTTGAAGTTGGCTTTACTATAGGCAAAAAAAGAGGAAGAAAAGTGGGCCGCTACCTAAACTTCACTAGTAATTCTAAACAAAACCTATCACAGAGCTTTTCTTAGCAAATAACTTGAGCTAAACAAACAAAAAAAAAAACAACCCATGGATTCTATTTCTGGGAAAAACGACAGATCCTCCTCTCTTCTCCCAGTTACAAATATGCAGGAGCATATTTTCAGCATTTCTGCAGGAGAAACAGATACTACTGCTTGGTCAACATAAACAATTGTACATATTTTCATATCCAGCAATGCATTAGATTCTTGTGCTCAGGATTTTGCTCTATTATACGATTTTATGAGACATTTATAACTTAAACACTGAATAGTATTGAATATAAATATACATATGTATCACAAACATACACTTGATTCTCTGAAAAACACTCTTTTCTACATAAAATTGCTAATCTACTGATTCCATACAAAGATTTTTTTTTGTTTATTTTTTATTAATTTATATTTTATTGACTTCAAAAGGTTATTTAGGCAGTTTTGATTTAGGAGATGGTTTAGGACATTGGTTGCCTTGTTTTGTAAATTCCTAACCTATCTGTAATTAAAATAGCCCATAACTGTTAGAAATCAGTCTTTAACTGTGTATGAATCTCTGAGAATCAGTATTTAGGACCGTTTGTACCCCTTTTTTTCACCTGCAACTCGGCACTCAGTGCCCTAGGATATTAGAGGAAGACAAACTGGCCCAAGAGAGGTTAGACACCTTGTCCAAAGGATGCTGGAGTTCAGGAAGGTCCAACACTGTATCTTTTCTGAAATGCAAATAGCCATACCATGACCAGTCTGTTTGGTTCTTAACTCTTTCCTGAAGCATCAGTGAATGGTTGCTCTTTTGGGAGCCCAGCATTCCACAGCAGGTGACCTTCATGTCCACACCACTGCAATGGCCTTGTGTTCTGTGACGCAGTCGAGTTTTCAGGCTTTATGGATTATTTCTAAGCCTACTATTTCAGGGGAAAATAATAAAGTATATCACAGGATATACTTCCATTTTCTCTTATATGTAGGTCAACATATTCTGTTGCATTTTTTTAATCCACAAGATAAAACAGACTTCTACATATTAATTTGTAGCAAATCAAGAAGAAGCTACAGATGAGAAGTCTCATGTACTGAGCCAAGGTTATTTCTCATCCTCCTTGTCCAAGGAAATGTAGCTTTTGTGACATTCCCTGTCTTACAGCAGGGAAATGACAACATGAAGGCATTCAAGAGACAAGGTCCGACAAAACGGAGAGTACGTTGGTATAACCTTTTGAAATATCTTGACGCTTGGTTACTCTATAAGCTGGAATGCACAGCTGAATTACTTGAGACAATAATGTGTAGCATTAATGAAAAATCCTGAGGTTAACTTATGTAAATATTCAATTTAGATTTACACTTTAAATGATGGGAACCTGTAACTCACAGAGCTTCCCAGACTGATGTATCCTTATACCAGGGTTGCAGAGGAGTACTCGGAAACTTTATCCATCATCACTACAGAATCCCCTCTTGGCAGAAATAGGAGCCCTTTCCAACACTGCAACCCTTTAAGCTGGTCTAACGGACCACAGAAAAGGTGAGAACCTTATTTTTTTTTTTTTTTCACATGAGCTGTGCCAGTGACAGCATATCATACCTCACATCAGTGGACTTAGCATCCCTTCCTCTAAGACAGTGGCAGATGGTGACAGAAGATGGTGGTACACTCTTTATCAACTTGAGGAGCGGATGAGGTGGCAGACAGCAGGCAAGAACTCATGCTTCAGCATAAAAGAGACTTTCAGTTACAAAAAACCCAATAGCAACTGAACCCAAATTTCCAATGCATAAACTGTATTTTGGAGCTACTGGCAGAAAATAAGCACAGAATCAAAATACAGCATTTTCAGAGTCACTTTGGAAAGCTGAGCTGTACTTCTGAACAGTCACATAAAGAGTGTCTAGACTGTAAAGAGTATTAAAATCAATTGTGGGAGTATAGATCACTCTATCATACACTATCCAAAGACTGTAATTGCAAGTTAGCATTCCATCTACATCTAAGGCTAACAAGATGAAATTGAAAAAAAATTAAGTTATTGTCTGACATCACCATACATAATAAATAACATATGTCCTCCAATCCATAAGGGAATTAAAAGGGCACACATTTATTGTACATATGCCAATTTTATCTCTGATGTAACTCTATGGAATTAGACAAGGAGTCATTTGGCCAAATAGCACATGCAAAGAAAATAGGTCAGATTTTAAGGCCAGCGTGCAAGCAGACCTCAAAAGTCAATGGGATTAATCTATGCCTTCATTTTCCCAACAGCATTTAGAGTTTTAATCATGGCTCCAGTGAACTCACAGTAACTCCATGCTACCACAAAAGCTGAACAATATTTCAGCAAACAAATACTGTATGTTTTTCTATGTGCTTTCACAACATAATGTCATGGCAGTAACTAAAGCTAAATTTGAAAATGAATTTTTTTTTTTAATATAAGATACCAAACTTGAAGGCATTGCCTGTCGTCCACAGTTGAGCCAAACCTACAATATCAAGAACAAATTTTCATTCCACAGAGAACAAGAGAATTTGACCCTTTGATCTTAAAAAAAGTTTCAAAGTTAGAATGCATAATAAACGTATGTCCATTTTTTTTTCCCCTGAAAGGAAAATGGAAGGGTATGGCTCTCATAAACTAGTCCTGTACTAGGTCCTTGGCTTTGCACAAGCAAGAGACAACAGTGTGGAGCAACAGTAAAGCCAAAACGTAGCGGTACTGTTTTGAAGGAACAGAGTGAGCAGAACAAGAGAAAGGAGGGGTCCCAAGAACTCAAAGAAGATCACGCTGGCTGAAGAACTCTTTCAAGCACGCACAAAAGGGATAAACTTTATTGCTCTGTAAGAACTTATGCCATACTGATAGAGTTTTGAAAAAATGCAAATTTAATGCAGTTTGTTGCCTCTGCAACAAACGAATGCACCCAATTGCAGCAAGAAGCCTGAAGGCCACCTTCATGCAGCTCAAAACATCTTTAAATACACAAATGTTAGTGCTTCTATTTATTTGTAAGGCTTAGAGAGCCATGTACCCTCTAAAATTAATAAGTGGTGTTCCAAACTACTCCAGCTTCCTCAGATTTAATCACGATTAAACCATTTATGGTGGTTCTTCCACAAGGGACTCAATATTATTTGATATTTTTATGTATAATTACTTTTTATAATTGGTTCATAGCTATGAAGCAATGTACTGCTAAGCCTCCAGGTTTCAAATGGATAAATATTAGCCTAATGTGCTCAATCAATGCATAGAAATAGCTTTAAGCACTTTTCCTGAAAGGGAAAATATTTACCATATATCATAGTTAGATTAGCTTGAGGCACTAAGCAGCTGATAGAGGAGGATTGAAAGCCTGGAAATCACTTTAAAAGTCCTTGCATTTCTATGAAGGACATCTTCAACAGAGAGGGAGAAAAGAAGAAGTGAGCTCCATTACCTTGAGCTTCCTAAAAAACAGAGTACTTAGGATCAGAACCATGTAAGAATATTTGCTTCATGAGACACAAAATGCCCCTCTTTATAGAGAAAAATCACTAGAGGATACAAAGAGCTTCTCATTTCTTTAGTTTACTGAATTTTTCCATCTAAATGACAGTTAGCATCTCTGGAGTAGGTTGTTAATACATAAACCTCCTCCACTGAAGCGCTTACACTTGCCAGGTCATGCCTGGCAAGATATACAATGAATACATTAGACCTAATTGCACAACTTTTAAACAACATATCTTTTAATAATAATAAAAGAGTACCTTCAGTGCTTCTCAGTCTAAAGATGAGGGGCAGGTGGAATAATTTCTGTATACCTTAGAGAAACTGCAGTACTGTAGTCAAACTGAGCTGTTTGATTTTCTTCTTCATCCCCATTTAATAAAGCGAAAAAGAAAAAAAAAAGCTAATTGTGTTTTGCAAGTGTAAGGTCAATGTTTTAGGGATTCTTTCTGTCCAGAGAAAAATCTACTTGCTTCAAGAGTAGTGCTATAATCGAGATAACAACAATAAGTTTAGCTAGAACTGCAGGTACATTTAGATACAAAGTCAGAAAACTACACAACACTTTGTTTTTCCACTAGAAAGAGGTAAAGCTTCCCTTAGCAAATATATCACATGTAAATAATAAACTTAATTTTTTTGTTACTTTTTTTTAGTTAATTGCCAAATTAGTTTTTATTTCCTCAAATGCACAAAATGTGAACTGATTGCTTGGATATGTTAAGTGGGCCGAGTATGTTATTCTCCAAATTCCAGGCTTTTTCCTATTCGATTTTTGTTCTTCCTTTTGCCATTTATTATCAAAGTTGAGGATTGTCTTACACATGGGAACAAAAATACAGAATTCATTGATCTTATCAAAATATTCTTATTCTTATTAGTATTGTTAAAATGCTTTTGCCATTGCTGTTTTTACTCTAGCACTCAAAACTTCTGCCACACCATTCAGCATTCTGAACACTGTTCACTTTGCTTCTCCATTTGATTTTTTCTGGTTATATAGCATATAACTGACCATTGGCAGGTAAAACACTAAAATATGAACTGATTTAAAATAAAATACACATGGTTTGCCCTCTTTTTGAATTAGTTCATGGCTAAACTGTGAGCAATTAAACTTTACAAATTACTTATCTTTCAGTTTCTTGAAAAGAAATTGTATTTTGAATCGACTATGTTGCAAGCCTTCATGAAAGGAAAGTGTACTTTCTTCGGAGCTTGATTAAATTCAAATTCAATACTATTCTTTCAATAGCAAATAGATTGTACAGAATAACATTAACAAAAATGAGCAATTACCTGAAAGCAGAGTGCAAGAGGCTAAAGTAAAATGATCTCAACCACGGTTTTGAAAATAAAATTTTTGCAGCTTTTGAAAGGTAGCTACACAATGTGAGGACAGAATGATGTTCCTTTTAACTCAAACTCTTGTTTCAGAAATTATTTCTTTTTTCACATATAACGGAATTGCTGTCACCTCTAGAAAATATGGATATTTCTTCCTTTTATTTTCAGCAATTTTTCAGTGCTTTCTTAATGAATTTAACGGCAGGCTAAAACCAGCAAGGGCAGAAATGACACGTTTCTGTTATCTCAGCAAAGACACCGGACAAACGATAACTGAGAAAGGCTCCTCACATTACTACGTCTCAGTCTTAGAAAGCAGAGAAAGGTGCAGGACAAAATCAGAGCATTGGTGCCTTAGTTGAAAACAAAATCAACAAATGCCAATTTTCCAGCTCAGTTTTTGCCAAATTCTGATGTGACTGAGCATTCCCTTCATTTTTCAGGATAAAATGCAAGAGTCATTTTAAGCCAGAATTTCAAGCACAGATAACAAAAATTTCACATCGCTGGTTCAGGATAGCTGGATTCACTATGGTTCCTGAAGGCATTCTTCATCTTTCACTAGTCAAGAAAAAAAAAAAAAAAAGCCTCCAACCCTGATGGCTGCCAGCTCAGTGAAGAAGCCAGCCACTGCCTGTAAATAGGCTAATTTCTTTCATTGCAGAAGACAGTTCTTGTTCAGACCTGAATTACATCGACTGACTGATGTGGGAAATTATTGGAATTCCATGTTCATTACTCTTCTTTAGACACAAGTCTTTATTCTCAGGATTTTCTGCCCCTGTTTTCTAATGCAAGATTTACATGATAAATATCTAACTTCACTAACACACAGCATTGTTGCAAGGTTTTGAAAACCAGATGATGTACATGCACTGAACTTAATTATGTATATCTGTAAAAAAAACCCAAAAATACTGAGAATGAAGGACATTTTCACAAGTAAAACTTCATTTGAGAACAGATCAGGCATACATTTGCAAAAGCAGAACATTATACCAGCTAGTTACTTCTTCAAACAGAAAAGAATAAGGTTATTTTACATCTGTATTACTTGAAATACTGCATCTCTAGGAAGAGGTTTTGCACAGCCGACGACACAGAATTTCCTTGGCAAATACAGTTTAAATTCAATCGATATGAGCAAGAACCCAGAGTTTCAAAAATGCTCACTGCTCATCAGCTCTCACTGTTCTCAGTGAGAACTGCTGGGTGCTGAGCGCTTTTGAAAAAGTCTCTGTACTACATGCTTGACTTGGAGCTGTGGTGTTACGAAGCTATTTTTAAAACCTGGCCCAATATTATTTATTGTTGTATTGTAAGGCAGAGTGTCTAGGACAATGCCCTATACATTTTTACAGTACTATAAAGAATTCTAGGAACATGCAGCAAAGATAAAATGTGCATTCATGAATGTGGTTAACATAACCAATTAACATTATGCAAGTAAATGAGCCATTTGTTTCCTACTGCATTGTAAAAGAAATAATATTTGCATGCTCAATTTACCTCGCACAAAAGGATCTAATCTGTTGATTCCCAAATACATTGTGAAAAGAAATGTGAATGTGAAATCGATGGCTAATTGCACATGCAAACCCTATCCTGTTTTAATTGTAATAGTTTCTTCTGCCCGTAAAAGTGTACAAATCCAGTTTATGCATTCGAATAATCTGAGTTTACCAGGTGTCTATTAAATTGAATTTCCCACAGTAAGATGCACTTAAGGACATTAAAAAAGCTTGCAAAGTGTAATTCTGTAATCCAGAAGCAACTCCATAGGAATTTTATATTGCTCCACAACCAACTCACTCAGATTCTACTGTCTTTATTAGATTTTAGTTTTTAACTCATTACTGAAGCACAGTTCAAGGATGAACTACTTTATGTTCATTATTTTTTCTCAAAATTACTTAATAAAACCTTGCTACAGGTCTAGAGTTGTGTTAGTCACTGATCAAAACAGGTTTACAGAGAGTGTCATCACACAACAGTAGGCAAAACATCAGGTTTTGTCATAAGGTTGTTTACTTATGTGTCCTTAGAAAAAATTCTCTGCAAAAATCAGAATAATGTAATGGGGAAGACAGGAGTGCTATTGAACATAAACATCTCTTCCCCAGTCTCCCTGTTTCAACAGTCTCACAAGTGCTTCCTGATTAGTCTTCAAATAGCACTCACAGAATAAAAAAGAATTCTGTAAGACTATGAATTTAATTTATCTTGCAGCATGATGTATAAATGTCATGACAGTGAATCTTCATAGGCAGAAACATGTGAATCAGAAAAGTCAATAAGAACAATCTTATGGAAGGGGCAAGAAGAAAATGGGATGAGGAAGTTTATAAAAGCAGCAACAAGAAGAAAAGAGGCATCCAGCCAGCCTTTCTTTTCATATTGTAGGCTAACTATTGAATTTTCTGAACTGACAGAGAAAATGTTATTTTTAGTTGCAGACAAAGTGTATTTAGTAGTACTCAAACCCACAAGAAACACCGCGCTGCAGTGCCATTGTTTCATTCATTATTCAGCGTGCAATCACAGTATACAGGGTGCTGCACAAACTCCGTATTTTTGGTCCCCAGTTCAGTATCACACGGGCTACAAACTCCTTAGTGACTCTATGTGAATGAATCATAACACAAACTTTGGAATGAGGCAACTAGATCAGTAATTCTGCACCTGGCACGACACACGACCTGCATGTTGAGGGAGCTGGCAGCTTTGTGATTCGTAAGCATTACCTCATTATGCACTGATGAACTAATAGCTGTGTTAGCTGCCACCGCCAGCTCCTTGGACAGATGGAGAGCCAGCAGTGTCACAGAAAGCTCATATTAAAATCCTCGTTCCAAAGCGCAAAGAGCAATTTGTTTTTCTGACAAAGATGTCTAGGACGTCACCTAGCATACAAAAAGGCCTTTGAAAGACCCCGTTGTATCTGCCTCTGCTAAGAAACCAAAATGTCAGAACTATTAGCCCCATTGTAGACCTTTCCCGTATATACCTGAAACCAATGTTCCTCTTTATCACTTGGCCAAAATAAAAATGTCACCATGTATATTCAGCTAACCAGAGAAATAACGCCTTTCTCATTTTCACCAGGCCTCTGGACAACAGTGAACCTCCAGGATTTAACAATTACCTGCTTTCCAACCTGCCTAATCAGGACTCAGCCTCTTTTCTTCTTCTAGTCTACTCCAGCAATTTCACTGCTGCTGCAATGAAAACCTGAGATTCTAGAGGAAGGACTAGAAATAAAGCCTAGGAAGGACTCTGTAAAATGTACTGTGCTGAAGTACCGAGAAAATGTTTCCAAGGAAACCTCAAACTCAAAAGAGAACTTCACCTGATTTTTTTTATATCTGATATCAAGTTCAGTGACAGGTGTCCTAAGGCTCGCAAACCTTTTCAACTGAACTTTGGCTAATTCATGACTTCAAAAAAAAACCCTTGCAGAAAATAAAAGGGTTTTTTCCAGCTTAAATTGAAAACTAAGTGTCAGGTGCTTGTTCAACTGCATTGCTTGTGCCTTCTACAATTTTTTAGAGCAGAAGTAAACCTAAGAAAAATATTTCATAGGTATTTCAGAATGCATGTAACTTTAAATTCATCCCAGACCTGTCCTTTTGTGTGCATGTATTTGAACACGTTGTTTAGTGATGCTAGTGACAGCGGAGCTGCTTCTGAGTTACTTTTGGAAGGTATCGCACATGGATCCAACTTCAAATGACTAATGAAAAACAGTCTTGCAAAGGCTTATTACAGGGGTTTGGTAGTAGATCAAATTAGTAATAGATCAAATTATAATTTGTATTTCGTAATAGATCAAATAAGAGCTCAAGCTATGCAAGGCCGTGACTGGGAGAAGGAAGAACCACCAGCTGTAGGAGAAGATCAGGTTCAAGACCATTTAAAGAACCTGAAGGTGCACAAGTCCATGGGACCTGATGAGATGCATCCGCAGGTCCAGAGGGAACTGGAGGATGAAGTTGCCAAACCGTTATCCATCATATTTAAGCCACTATCCATCATATCTGAGAAGTGGCAGTCTGGTGAAGTTCCCACTGACTGAAAAGGGGAAACATAATTCCAAATTTTAAAACAGGGAAAAAAGGAAGACCCAGGGAACTACAGGCTGGTCAGCCTCTCCTCTGTGCCTGGCAAGATCACGGAGCAGATCCTCCTGCAAATTATGCTAAGGCACGTGGAAAATAAGGAGGTGACAGGTGACAGCCAACATGGCTTCACTAAGGGCAAATCATGCCTGACGAATCTGTCATTTGCTCTCCTAATTTCAGCAGCTAGCTGAAAGCTTCATTTTAACTTCTTACCCATCTCTTTCTTACCTCTCCATTACTGGGTAGATATTTCAGAATTAAATATGCATTTGAATAAGGTCTAGAATCTGTAAGTCAGTCCTCCTGATCAGAGAGAATTTGCTTTTCTAGAGAAGAGGGATTTCAGTTCTCAGGGGAATGGTAGAAGCCTCTTCTGAATGAGTTCATCAAGTATCTTAGGGCACCAGATACACAATTCCTATTAACACTCAGTGGTGGCCACATACCTTTGAAAATCCCATCCTGCCAAGGAAAAATGGAAGCAAGCTAGGATCTCCCAGAAACCAGAGAATTCAGAATTAATAGACTAGAGCATTTCATAATTTGCAGCAATCCCATTGATAATGTTTCACATGATATTTAGCATGATAAAGTGTGATCGGGGTTTCCTGTGGGGAGCGGCAAAGACTAGGAACTGATAAGAGTAGGCAGGGAGCGCTGTTCGAACCTGTACAAAACTCTCCCCATAGAGGCCAGGTCTGATTTCCTTCATAAAGACCAACTCGAGTAGGATTTGTGGTTTCACTAAAATAATTGCTTTTGTGTACAGTAAGCCATGGAGATACCAAGGGCCTTACAGTAGGCTATCAGGAACGCTGGAAGGCAGGGATTTTATGCTGGACACTCTACTGATATTTAACTCGCTTTAAGAATTCACTTGGCATGTACATAGAATTGTAAACAGAAAGCTGCCTACTTGACAAGTATTTTGTTACAGAAAAATTCCCTTTTGTGATATGTGGCACTATTCAGGGTATAGCTTTGGTACACTTACATCCCTCTGATACCTAGAAAGAGTCCAATATATATATATATCTATCTATCTGAATGGTAGATTCAGCATGCATCATTCTTTTCTTCTGTAACCAGTCACACCAGTAACAAATACTTTAAAACATATTTCAGTAGTCCATTATCTATAAACCCCTCAATTTGACATGACCTTTAAATTGAGTAGGATTTTTAATTTAAATTGCATATACATTTTAATGAAATATCAGCTAGGGAGAATAACTAAGTGAATGTCTGTCATTTTCTAACCGAAATACAGTATTCCACTGTAGGGTCTACACGCTTGAAAGGTTTACTCTCCCACCCACCCCCCTTCCCATTTTTCTTACTGTTTGAACCATAATGTTATCTACAGGGTTAAGGATAATTACATAAATTCCAACAAAACCCACTAAAACATCTGGGTTAGAAACACGGTTCCGTTGCAAGCACCATGATTACAGTTTCACGTCTGAAATAGCAATCTAGACAGCTAAACCTACTAGAACCTGCCCAATGTGAATGTATAGGTGGTTTCTTTGAGACACACAGAGATTAATGTATAGAAAAAAAAGTGTATTAAAATATATAATGAAATTTAATTTGCTGTAAAATGTAAGTTTATACAGGCTGGAAAGAGCCTTGTCACAATTTATCATATCAGTGGTTTTGTCTTCTTTAGCAGCTAAGAATCTTTCCAGGAACTTTTCAGTACAAAGTAGGATAGTTTGCCTTTTCCCACTAGGACTACTAGTACATGCCTCATGAGAGAGAATGGAGAAATGAATAGACTGGATTAGAAGGGAACCAAACAACACACTTTATCTGAAAGATATTAAGTGGAGAAGAAATAGAAGATATATTGCTATATGTTAATAATAACGACGTAAAGGAGAAATGGTGAGGAAAAAGGTGAGAAAATGGGAACTTCATTGACAACACAAGCATGGCCCAAGCTTTGAGATGGTAGCACAAGGGGAGAGATTCCATAAACAGAGCACTTCTGAAGAGGTAAGGTTTATCCTTCTGCTTAAATCAAGAAATGCCAAAGTCTGTCTGTAGAGTGAGACTGTAGATCAGACCTCAGAAGAGTTAAGATTCTAAAGATTATAGAATACTTGGTCATCATTTTTTCTCCTCAATCATTTGTCCCACATTACTTTGTGTGTATATATATATATATGAAAAATTAGAGGCTTTCATACAAGAAAAAAAATGTTTTGTTATGGCAGATAACCCACCCACAGTGTCCAGTGAAAATGGAAGTTTGGTAGCTTTTGTGCAGAATGAAATAACGTAAAACACACTGCAAGAAAAAGAATTCTGCTTGCTTTTCTTCTCAATTAGCATAAATACATTTTTGCCTTGGGACATTTCCAAGTGTCTTCTAAAAAATTACTAATCTAAGTTGGGTACATCTAAAGCCCACTTTAAGTAACTAGAATATTTAGAAATTAACATTTAGATAGACTGAATTTCTATTTCTTTGAAACCAGGAAAGTTCAGAGAAACTGTAATAAACTTATGCCTGTCAGGTGAGAAACATATTAAGGAGCAAAATGATTAACAGGAGGTGGTTTGGCTTTTGTGCAAGCACTACTTTGGGGCTTATAAAGAGCGAGGAAGT
Organism: Pterocles gutturalis; assembly: GCF_000699245.1. Taxonomy (NCBI): domain Eukaryota; kingdom Metazoa; phylum Chordata; class Aves; order Pterocliformes; family Pteroclidae; genus Pterocles; species Pterocles gutturalis. The sequence continues at coordinate 38,526 of NW_010135868.1, forward strand.
GCTTCAGGAGTGCTATTTTAGTCTGCGTGATTACCACTCGTGCCAAAGGTAGCAAGCACTGAGTGGGATCAATAAAGAGTCCTTGGCAGGTAAATACCATTTCCACATGTTGTGCAGTTTACTTTACGAAAGGATAAAGGCACAGTGAAAGATTGTCAGCATCTTCCAACAGTTCTCCGAGGAAAGCTGTAGGATTACACGAGCAGTACTGCACAAAGCTAGTATTTTGGCAATGACATGAAGAAATTAAAAAGGCTAGTAAAGGGACAAGCACAGAACTCATCAAACGAGAAATAAGTGTGACTATGGCCAACAGTGTTGATAAAATAAGACGGAGTGATGATGCAATTTTCCTTGTACACAGACTTATTCCCATGAGCAAAACTACCACACCATTCAATAGGGACAAACGCTTGACAAATTTAGAAACATTTCTTTTAGTTTCTATCAATTATGCTAATTTCTTGAAGTGACCCATACATTTTACCTCATTTTTTTTTTTTTTTAATTCAAGGGTGAAGAGAAGGAAAGGAAAACAAAGCAGAGTTTCACTTGTGAATCTTGTCCATTATTTTCTGCCACATACCGCATAAAATAGCTTGTCTTTATTCAATTTAACTCCCAAATGTGGACACAACTTCCATATGAATAATTCCTCTTAAATGAAATATGCCAGGTGAAAATAGGCAAATGCCTGACTCCTTTGAGGGATGTGACTTTGTACAAAACCAGCATGAACAGTGACCCTTTGGAATCAGGGTGCCGAGACACAGCTGTGGATAGGAAACTGGCCTGGGAATAAGGGGAGCTGTACTTGATGGGGTAAGTCATTTCACCTCTCCATGCTGAACTGGAAAGCGAGAATAGAAAACACTATTTCTTTCAAGAAGAAAAAACAGAAAGTATTTTGGAACACTGTGCATAATCTTTCAAAATTACAGGGTTATAAGTATTCTTCTTGTAGAAAGCCTGTGAAGTAGATCATGATGCTAGTAATGTGCAATACTTAAATCAGAGATTATGATGTTTAACCTATTGATATATTTGAAAATGAGAAGGAACCTCTGTGTACATGTGGCTTGTTACGCCTTCCAAAAAACTTTCCTCAACTAACTCCTTTTCAAGTAAAACACATCTTTTTTCCTCTAGGAAAACATTTAGCTTTTATTTTAAAAGTGCCTGTGATGAAGAACCCATCACAATCCTTGATAACTTGACCTAATGTTTAACTGCCTTCACTGTTAAAAATACTGTATTTGCTTGTCTTCAACACCACCGCCCGACAGAGTGAAAACCCGCTACTATCCAAGTTCTGTCTCCCAGAGATGTCACAGCTCTCAGTAAGTCACGATTTAAGATTTTCACTATTAAACTAAGAAGACCTGGCCACTTATTTCTTTGTACTCCATGAAACTATTTTCCCATGGCACCTGTTTTTCTTTCTGGGGTGATTTATGGGACTCTTGACTGAACACTCCACAGTAGTCAACTTCTTCAGGCATGGAGTTCAAACTGCAGAAGCTCTCAGCACACTGCCAAAAATGGGAGTAATGACTTTTTTTTTCTTTATGTGATATTCACCTGATTATACAGCATCACTTTAGCTCCGTATGCCATGGCATTGCACTGAGATCAGTGTCAGATTGATTATTTACTGTTACCTGTTGAATCTTTCTCAGACTAAATGCTTTTGAGGGATAGATTCCCTTTTTTTCTGTAAATATGATTCATGTTCCTTTTTCCAGATATATTGTCCTAATGTAATGCCCGCTTTTTCTTTCCCCAATTTGTCAACGTAGCCAGACCGTTCTGTATCACTGATGTTTTCTATTATTTACAGTTACTCAATCTTTATTTCTTCTGCAACTGTTTGTTTCATAGAAGTTACATACAACCAAGAATATTTTTCTTATACCTCATGTTTCTGTTGCAATCTAGCAGCTTAACTACGACTCCTCATTTACAGTGACATTTGAGATTTCACATAACCAAAAAACACTGCACGTACTTTGTGCTTTTCTAGTGCATTAAGATCTGATGCCTTCCAAAGCTGTGATAAAAGGCTTTCAGAAGCCTATGATTTCAACATTATTCATTTTCTAACAAAATTGGTAATATCTTGACAATTATTAAGATTAGTTTTAAAACACATATTTTCCACAATTCATTTAGTTGTTTTTACCTTTATCCTTCTCTCCCTCCTTCATTACCTGAGTCTGAAAGCAAAATGACAGGTAGTCAGTTATCTGAGTTTTCTGGTTTCTCCTTTCTGGAACATTTTAGCACATTAGCTTCCTTCTCCCTTCAAAACTGTTCTCTAAACCCTATCGTGTATCAACATTAAGAGCCTGCAAAGCTTCTCAGATAGTTCCTTTCAAGTAAAGCTGTGTAGCAAGGGGCTCCAGCTTCATAGCTGACATCATTCCAAAGGAATAATGTCAAAAAAGGAAGAAAAATATTTTTGCTGTTTTGATAAGTGTAGTATATCAGAAAACTTTGCATTGGAAAATGAACCAGAATAAGAACAGAAAGGTATTATAACACTTGTCTAGAGGAATATGGTTAATCTTCTTGGGAATCTCTCTGAAAAACAGATTCAAAATTCTTGGACAGAGAGTCTTGGCAGGAGACCCAGCTGTGCCAGGAAGTCTTGTTTATTTACAGGCTTTTTTAGCCCCCTCTTTTCTGGGGGGCGTTCTTTAGAGTTTTGCCAAGCCACTTCTGCCAGGAGTGTCAGCCTCAAGACACAGCCCGTGGAACGGAGAAACACTGCCTCCTTTACCCAAAGTCCTCTTGAGTGGGGAAATTCTAGTGGCTCAAGGGAGAGATGAAGAAACTTTGGGTTCTGTTTCTCTTTTAAAAGCCTTTCTACCTGCACTTTCTAAACTCCAATGCAATTACGCTCCCCGAGCTGCAAGCTGAATTTACAACTCTCTTTTTGTTGTGCGGTATCATTTACTTGCAGTTTCTTCATTGGAAATTCTTAATATAAATCAGTGGGACCTGCTTGTTTTAAGCAAATATACGACTGGGGTAGTTATCGGATTTCCTTACGTAAGCTTTGAGTCCTCTTACTGCTATGTGCTCTGAAGTACAAAGAATAATTACAGCTTGACTGAAATCACAAAAAAAGGGGAGATATTCTGACCCACTGCCCGTTTCTCAAAAATGCGTTTAACTTGGAAATCAAAAAGAAATTCTCTACAATAATATTAACAACCAAAGGTTTATTATTAATGTAGCTTAAGATGAATAAACAAATTAGAAATGGCGTTTTTGGAAGATTTTCCTCTGTATTCTCAAAAGTAATGAAGAAAAAAAGTTCTGAGAAAAGAAGTATAACAGATATGTTAAATCAATAGAATAGGTAAGCCTAGGTAGATAAAAACTAACAACCACCTGAAATAACAGGTAGAGAGTATTCCTAAATCAATGGAAGAGGTTTTGGCAACAATTACTTTTTAGGTTAAAAGCCTGAGACTGAGTTCTTAAAGCATTAATATTTAATAACCTTGTATTTGCATGGTGTTAGACCACTACTTAAAAATGAAATTGGCTTATAAGTTTTTACAAGAATCATTGGTCTGCCAGACACTTAAAGGTACATTTTCAGCATCATGCCTAGGAACTAACATTAATGGGATTTATGCAACAAAGTCCCCGAGCACCACTCTAAATATTACTCTGCTTAGTTACTAATCCAGTGTGGTTGTATGAGCATAAACGAAAGGAGAATTTTGATCTGATAGTTTCATAGTATGAACGAAATACATGTAATAGTTCGATTGTCCTCAATACAAAATAGCACAGTTCATTTAAAGCACAGATCTGAGAAAATTTTATTCTCATTTGAAGATCTATTTTGGAAAACAAATTTATTTGCACAGCAATTGAAAATGGTTAAATTAATCAGAATAATATAGTACTTATAACAAAAAATTGGATTTCTGGAGCACAGAAGCTCTTAAGAACCACTATCTTAGCATGAATTGAAGGCACAAAGTTCAGACCTTGGACAAATTTTTTCCTGTATTCTGAGCAGTCAGATCCAAATATTTTGGCTTAGTCTCGTCTTCACTACTATTTTTAACAGAGAAAATATCATTAGCTTGATCAAACACAGGAAATAAAAATGGTTGAATATTGTATACATCTGGCACCAGCCTATTAACATTTTAATTAAATTGCATATTTTATGTTTTGATACTGTGTTGATATATTGTGTTATTTAAAGGTAGAACCTTACAACATACAGGAGAACCTACTGCTGTGCCTCTTCTAAAACAGAATTCACAGATCCCAGGATTGGCTTCCATACATTCTTATCTCTTTTCCCTGTATGTTTTGACTTCAAGGAAAAAACAGAAAGTAGAAAAAATAAGTAAAAATAAAAACACAAGTTAAACCATATCACAGAAATACACTTCCTAAGTGACCAAGTATGGATATTTACTTCTATAGGTAGCTACTTCTTACAATCCCTATCTGAAATTTATCATGCTGCATCATAAAAGCATTCAGGCTGTTAACATCCTCAACACTTGCTCTAGAAGAGCAGCCCTCATTGTTTAGAAAAGTTATAAACTGCTCTTTGGACAGTTTATACCCATTTGGTTTTATGTGAACATAGCTCTTTAGCTCTTCTCATGCTCTAATATTTATCATCTCTCCCACAGTTCTAGGCAGCAGTTACATCCCCTCTCAGATCTTCATTTTTTTAGGTTAAAGGGACCAAATTCTTTTGGCTTCTCTCCCATTCTCCATTCACCTTCACAATATGTTACACCTCTTTCACTTTACATCAGATTTCCTGAACCGGCAATGAAAACAACATGTATTGCACAGACTACCATGAAAGGAGACCAAGAAATAGAAGACACCAAATGTGTTACATATTAAATAATTTTGCTATCCCTTAAACACTTCCTAAAATCAAACCTAATGTCCTGTAAATGAGAAAACATTAAACATAATTAGTTGTATAATTCAACTTAAATCCTTACTTGTGTAAGAAAAAAGTAATCAGTAGACCAAAAAACTTTGAATGTGTATATTTTCACACTCTGTTATCTGGTATATTGGAGAAAATTCACTCGTAATTTGTGTGGTAAATTTTTTTTTCACGTGGCAACAAAACAACATTTTCATCTTTTACTACCGAAACAATTCAGCAACTAGTTTGTGATGTTAGTATTAGAGATGAAGGACAAATTTCCCTTGGAATTGTACTTGTTTGGGCTGCTGCTGCTGAAACATTGTAATTTCCCACTTAATTCTTTCTAAGGGTGGCTATGCTTTATCTCTCTTTGATGAGATATATATTCACTATTTCTTTTTTGTGTGTGTACTTCACACGCAATACATGAAAATAACAAAGGCCAGTGCATAATATATACGTAAATTTAACACATAAAATAGGGTTAGCTGGTTGTAGAGACTTCTATAAGTCTCATAACAGCAGTACTATGCATGCTTGCATTCTACCTGGTAGCATCCTTGGAAATGCATGAGTCCTCCATAGTAATTATTTCCAATGGGAAATGAATAATTCAGGGGCCATAAAATGGTGATTTCCAATTTGGGAATTACAAGAGTACTCTGTCGGACATCTACTCAGCCGTCAGCTTCCTATGTGACCTTGGGCAAGCCAAAGACTTGATGCTTCGGTTCGCCATCAGTAAAGTAGGAATATTAATATTTCCCTTCCTTATAATGTGTATTTTGAGAGCACTTATGGAAGCCATACAAGTACACAAACTAAGCAGAAAACGCACCTGGAAAAAGATACTATTACCTATCAATAGGTAGAAATAAGGCCACACTTTTGGCTTATTTATCTTGCACCATTGGATCATATCTACGGAGAAGGTACTTAGAGCTTCCTCATACTTGTCATTCAAGTGTTTGCCTGGGATAAAGGAACACAGATCTCTATTTCTGTGAAGTTCAAGGCAAAAAGGCAGGTATTTCCCGTACTGTTACTTCAAATGCAGAAACCGTGGCTGTGAAAGAAAGCAGCAATTTGTGTTCAGCCACAAGGCAGACAGGAATTGCATCAAACCTGACGTTTTTGGCAGAATTCTTTCTGACAGCTATGTGGAGAGACAGAATTAGAAAAAAAACCTTAAAAATTATGTGTTGCAAAAATCATTATGGTAATGTAGCTGGAGTCTAGTTTTTACTTAACTTGCCTAAACAACCGAGCTTATGTAGCACAATAAACGAACAACAATTCCAGTTGTGATGTATCCTACATCTGGATAGACTCACGAGCATATAAATAAGGTGAAGAACCTAATAAGGGCAATGTGCTTTTTTTTTTAGACATTCTTATTTACTAAGAGAATGATACAAGGATCCAACAAATCTAAAATGTAGAATTTCTGTACTGATCCATCAGTTCATCTACCTTTCCCCTTTTGACAAAAGTCAGATATTTCCAGTCTCTAATTTTAATCCTAGTCTAATTCTACTTTTGTAAATAGAATGGTATCCACTGATTGATTATAGATAAAGCTATATCAACATATTTATAGCATACATGTAGTATATTTTTACATGTCATATAGATGGGACTGCTTTCATAAAGGGAGATGAAGGTAGTGCTACATTAATTAATGAACAATGAATCACTCGAATTTTCCTCCACATAAAGAAATCTCCTTTCATAGCCAAACATTTTCATTACACAAAATTTTCTTTCTTTTTGCCCTTCTCCAACAAACAGAGTCATGAGAAACATGTTCAAATATACAATTCCGCATACATTGTGCTAGAGACACAACAGAATATGTTAAGAATCCCTGGAGGAAAATTACAAGGATTCAAACTCTACAGGACAAAAAGGTAACCTTATATCCCTAATGTTGGTGTGACTCCACCTTGCTGAATGTCTACAGATCACTGTGAAGTACATGCAAGTTTTCACATTTATTGCAGGAACTCCCTACCCTACTCATCCTATCCCAGGAATAATGAATATCAGTCAAGACGCATTAAGACAGAGAGCAGCACATTGTATTGCAGAACAGTAGTGTCACAGTGCTGTCAAGTTTCTACTGATCATGTGAGGAATACAAATACAAAAGTACATAGAATATACATACATAATATACGTATAACCTGCACCCGATACCTTGTAAGGTGAAGCAGAAAAACTATGAGTACAAAAGAACTGTGAAGAGAAAGAAATAAACAAACCTTTTCTGCACTGAGTGAATGGCTAGCAGGAACAATATTGTAAAAGTGTGTAAAAAGGGAGAGCTGCAGAGGATCTCAAAGTGTAATATATTCTCCTATTTAAGAAAATAAAGGACAGTTTCACCTGTAGGTAAAATTAATTATTTTACTCGGCCAAGTATTTCTTAGTGAAACTAAGTGGCATCAACTAGACCGCTCAGGAGGAACCTCTCTTAAAACACACCTTATAACAGCACAAATTTATGTCAATTAACATTTGAACTATTTATTCTAGAATAACTTGGACAGGACAATAATGGACACAAAAGCGGAATGACAGCTGCCTAGTGCTGGCTGAGAATTGCAGCAAGAATGTAGGCATCGCTTACAATGGCTTTTACTTTCTGGATACAATACAACAGAACATGTGCTCATCTGATATCGAACTTGCCCAAGGACTTCAGAGCCATGCCAGCTGAACACACCTGGCAACATTCCTTCAGCTTTTGTCTTATTCCAGATATTAAATTTACAGAATTTGGCTCCCCACAGAGCTGAGTCTCTGAATGCCAAGGCTGAAACATTTACTTCTTAAAAATAGCAACCTCTGTCTCCCAGAGCAAGTTCTAGTTTCTAATAACTGAATCTAGGCAGAAAACTAGTACTGCTCCTATGAGCAGCTTTACATCTGCTCACTTTAATGTCACAGTGTATCAATCACAAACACAAACAAAAATTAGACATTTTATGGGCTTTAATTTAAGCTTACATGATTTCCCATGAATGATGTGAGGCTATACCAATACCTGATTCCAATAGCAGCAACCACAGCTGTTTTAAAAATATTTGTAATCAGATGATTTCACGAAATGCTACTCTTCCCCTTCTTGGAATAACTGCCACAAAGCATTAGTTGTTGTTTCGATACCACCGGTCCAGATATTTGATAGGTATTAAAAGTGCAGCCAAGGTAACAAGTACTTAGCAGTACAGGCATCAGGTGCCAGGGCAATAGAATGCCAAAGATGCTGGCAAGCTCGGTTTGGAAATACTGGCTTGATTTGGGGAAAGCAATAGCAGCAAACCAAAATGCATTGGTAACACATTCTTTCAAACAAATACTTCATCCAATACTGAAATTGCAAGCATTAAGCATTGGGCGTTAGTCTGTTCTGTGAATGAGGGAATTCTGTTAATTTAGTGAACTTTCTGAAAGATAACTGAAAGGTCCTGGACACAGCAAGCAAATCACAGGGAAACAAATTGATTAACAGCAGGTTTAACTAAACTCAGAGCTACATGCGATGGCATTTTCATGTGCTTGGCAGGAAGCTGAGCCTTGGTTCCATCAAGCAAACAAATAGAAAAATTACGGAAGGCAATTAAAATCATGCCACTATGAAGCCAAACGAAGCAGGGTATCAATAACTGAAATGACAGATACACCTGCAGAACTACTTTAAAAAAAAAAATTCAGAAGTGAACGTAGGTTAATGCTCAAGGTAAGCTGGCTTCTTGTCTCCTGAATTTAAAGCTTCAGGAGCCACACTTGGAAGTAAATACATGGTGTATTCTCCTTGAGCATTACCTTTCTTGGCACCCCTGGTTAGGGTGACAACATGCACGCCAAGTAAGATGGTCAATTAACCACTAGCAGTGTTGCTCAGAATATTCACATCAGAGAGCGATTAAAAAAAAAAAAAAAAAAAAAAAAAAAAAAGAGCACCAAGTACAAATTGCTAAGATTCATGCTAGTATGGAATTTCATTCTAGTAACATGGTACTTTATTACAATGTGGAGAACTTCTGCAACAAATCTGGAATGGGAAAACCATCACGGTCAAGAGGAGAGTAAGTATACTATGTTCCCTGACAGAGTCTAGCACACTACATTACTAAAAAAAAATATTCTGAAGAAGCATAGCTCTTCACACCATTTTCATAGCTTTTAAAAAGGCTTCTTGTCCCACAGAGTTTACATTCCTATTGTAATAAGAGTCAGCATGAAAAGAAAGAAAGGAAATGTGAAGGTAAAGCAGAGATCATGCTAAAGTCAAAGAAACGAAGTTACTTACATCACAAGCAAACAATAAAGATTTATATGTTAATAAGCAAGGAATTTATTACAGCATCATAAAAGGAATGGGCATCACAGGAGAGAAGACTAGAAGGAAGAGTGAGTCAAAAGGTATCAGATTTGGTGCTGTATTTGACAGTAAGGAGCACAAACATAAAAGAAAGGCAGTGGGTACAGGGAGACGAGAGGAGTCGAGAAAAAATGGAAGATCTGTGTGGGAGGACACAGTTCATGAAGCAGAGTTCAACGATGCAGCTGTAGGAACCTGGGACTCATGAAGTCTAACAGAGGTCAGATAGCAAGATCTAATACCTCAAGACAACAGTATGCTGACACCAGACTGATATGGCTTGACTGCACCTGTACACATGTGGTAAAATCTAAATGGCACTACCTTGTGCTATCTGGACTTAAAAAAAAAAAATCTACAACAGTCAGTAACGTATCTCAATGGCATTCTAGTGTATTGGCTGGCTCAGATATCCTGCCCTGAGGACTCAGAAGCACCGCATGCTGTAAGAGTTGTTGCAAGGTTTGGTTTACAGAAGATAAGAGGATACCTTGGTTTATTTAATGATCAGCTTTGTTTAAGGAAAGGTTTGTTTCCTTTCTTACTGCATTTTTTCATTATTACATGGTGTCTAGGACAGTCATGTTCCTGAGGATAAATCGTGAAAAAATCATTATGATTCTATTCATTATGAACTATGAGTTCTAATGAGTTTAAAATATGTATTCATTTACTGTTGGTAGGGACGAATAACCTATTTCTAAAATTGCAGAGAGGAAGTGTCCATTGCACAAAATTCCAGTTAATTTAATTTCAAGAAAATTTGTGTTTTCCTAGAGTGAGTAAAAAAAAAAAAATACATATTTTAATACTACAATCACTCAAATTTTCTTTTCAGTTCTCTCATGCAAACTAAAAAAATTCCAGTTTTGGCAATATTTCGTGCACAATGTTTATGGATCCCAAACTCTTTCACAGGTGTTGAAAATTCCTAGGGAAAAAGCTTGTGTTCTT
>NW_010135868.1:48832-80761 GCF_000699245.1 Pterocles gutturalis
TGAGAGAAATAACCTAATCTTTTGTCATCACAGAATCCTTCAGAAAAGATTCATGTTGTAATGGCAGGACATTCTCTCTCCTGTTTCCGGCCAATACTAAATTTGTGGCTAGATGAAGGAGGTCGAGGCACATAAGGACACGTGGACAGGGAGAAATGTCCATCTGCTGTTGACCCAGCCAATTAACACACTAAACACACTTTGAGAACCTTTGCTTATACTTCCTTTATGTACTTGTGCTCCTACCATAAATCCATCAGAATACTCAGAAAACAATTTTAAGGAAGACAGTAACAATTTTACCTAAAAGTGAAACGCTTGTTAAGAAAAGCAAAGAAATTTTAACACAGGTACAATAAATTATCAGGCTCAGCCCTATACCAAGTTTCAAATGCTTATTTTGGATGCATATGCCACCTGTGCAATCTCTCTCTGATATCTCAGAAGTAACTATACCACTAGCATTGCTACTGTGGCTACAGTTTAAATTCATTCCAACCCAAAAGGTGATGCTGAATTTTGAAGCCCACATTGTAAGCAGAGCAAACACATAAGTAGTGTTACTTAATCTGTAGCTGATGCTTGAGGGTCTCTGAAGACCACTCCTAGTGCCTGGGAGATTGAGTCCTTACACCTGTCAGAACTGGTATTTATGATGGTGCTTCCAGTCAGTCGAGATTAATGACATAAAATTTTTGGCAGAAAACAGAAATAAAATTCTGTTCCAAATCAATTTGCAGCAGTGGTAAAAATCACATCAAACCTGATTCAAGAAGGGCTGGCAATGTCTATTCCAAAGAGGTTCATTCTGTTTTGCAGAAAGAATAAACAAAATGCTTTAGGAGGCTGTGGAGGCAGAAAGCTCCACACTAGACTGGCTGGCAACAACTGTTTTAGGATCCAACAGAATTTTTCACTACCTCAAAACAGGATGCTGTTAGAAATATTTGATGGACATGCAAAACAAAGCCATGCCTTGCTGAACAAGGGAACACCAGACTGGACAAGCAGCTAGTGCAGATTATTACCACATTCTTCAAATAAACCCACTGAAAGTTTTCATTTCAACTTAAAGCTACATTATCCTATTTCATTTGAATTCCAAAGGATGCCTTTGGAAAACAGCTACAATCTCTTGCAGTATTTCTCATTCTTAGAAAAAGTTACTGAGGAATTAGTGACCATGACACTAACAACCACAACGTGTGACATCTGCCAATAACCTCGATACCTTGCATTTGGGGACATGTTATGGGAATCTCCAGTGACAGCAATGTTGATCATCTATAAGGAACAAAAGGTGGAGAACAGGCATGACAAGAAGATAGCAAAGGAAGCAAGAGAACCTTGCACGTATATTTGCAAGAAAATTATTTTCAGTTCAGGTCTGGGATTTATGCATGCAGAGCACTAGTTTGCACTCTGGATTGAATTCATGCTAGGAGGCACTTCGTGTTCCAAGTCATTGAAGGATGCTCAGCACCAGAGCACTTCACATACCCAGGGACCTGCCTTTTTATGAGTTTCCAAATTTTGTTGCTAAGCAATGAAGGTTACCCCTTGCTCTCCAGGGAAAGGCCTACAGAATGGAGATGGAGTGGGAGATCAAATGTGCATGCTTTCATCATAAATCTGTCAAAGTTTTAATAACTATCCACTAAAGATCATACGGCAGCACCTGCCACAAAACTAGGGAGGGGCCTTAATTTGATTCATACCAGCTTTAGAGTTTGCTGAAATTTCAACTGGAGTTTGGGGTCACCGGTTTTACAACAGGACATACCAGATTTCCAGGTCCCCCTCCTTCCCCTTCGGTCTTATACACTGACACAGACTTCCTGAAGAGGCTTATTCCAAAAACTATGAATTATACACAACTATTGATATCGTGTGGTGTATCTGAATAAAGACAGACAAAGCTACAGGGCAAGAAAAAGTCACATTTTGATGCTCCATTCACTGAAGTCTATGTCAATGTTAGTAACACTATATTACTAAAATACAGACTGAGGGGCCATGAAACTGAAATACTGCAGTTGTGTGATAGCCTGGAACATTTCATGCACAATTTGCAATATTTTTTTTTCTCAATACGAACTTATACTTAGTAGCAATAAAGAAAGAGACCAAAGGAGAGCATGCCAGCACGTGTACTTGTAACAGAGGGGCTGTAGCAAACAATAAAGGGATGCAAACCTAGAGAGAAATAATCCTACATATTCTATGCTATAGTGTTACTAAATGGGACACTCACACACAGTCATAAATAATCCCCATTTCTTTCCAGCCTGAAAAAATATGCTGGTATTCTATTCTAAACAGAGCATTACAATGCCTGTTCTTTGTTCAGCCCTCCACGGAACAGTGTGGTGTGTAAAATCGGTCTGAAAAAGCAGTCCCCCCCTCTCTCTCTCTTTTTGTCTTGCTGCTACCATGGACATGACATCATTTTTGCCAACCGTTGCTAAGTCATGAACAGAGGGAACATTTCCTTTTCTCACACAGAGGGCAGGGTATGAGCCAGAGCTTCCAAGAGACACAATGTTCTCTTTATGCAGCCAGGGAAAATGGTAAGAGAGCGCTGCTGATGGTCTGGGAAATGGCGGGCAGCCACAGAGCACACAAAGCTGACAGCACAGCCCGGCCAGTCTCCATTCCCACTGAATTGGTGGCCTATTTTCTCGTCTCAAAGGAAGGAAAGGGAGGGAGAGAGGGGAGCAAAGAATAAAAGCCCTACATCTCTGCCGCCTAACCCTGTCTGAAGCAACGTGCTGGTCCTTCGCCCTTCCCAACAAGGGCTGCATCCTCTCCTGGAGAACAGGAGAGGGAATGCTTATTGTGGATCTGGGAGCTGCTGCTCCCAGCCCTGATGGATGATGCACCTGTCAACCATGTGTATTACAGCTGGGGGAAAAGAGAAGCTTCCAGATTGGAAAGATGTTAGGTCCAAAAAATGACTCAGAACTCAATTATGGTCAAATTAAGAACGTTTCTAAGACATACGTTTTCTGGATGCCTGTAGACTTAAATGCAGGTCCTGAAGTACTAACTCAATATTTCCTAGCAGGCAAAACTACTGTTGAGATCAATGTAAATATCACATGAAAAAAGATTTTCGATACATGAGCTTTGATTATTTCCCACACCTGCATAGCTACACTGATATAAATTACTGTGTTCCAACACATTAAACCTTTTGGTAATTTAAAAAAGTTCAATTTATTTATTTCTCAGAAAGGACATCAACGAAGCATATTTTCTGCAACACTTATATAAATCTCATAACTGAAACAAGGGCTAACTTTCCCCCAGGTCTGAAAACTTTCATAGCTCACATTGTGTGACTCTGAGTGAGGAAAGGCAAATGTTCACATTTACTTTAATAGAAGACATTATTTTTTTTCCTTATTGCAGCTATTCATCACTTCTTAATTTAACTTACAAAAGGCAGACTACCGTTACTTTTGCTTACCTCTGTCCTAAAAGAAAAATAGAATTTCCTGCATCTCAGATAATGGCACCAACCAGAACAATCGATTGCCTTTTGTTTTTTGAAGAATCTGAATGTAAGGTAAAGGGGATGACACTTCTCAGAGGAGGTGGAGGGAAAGAAAACAGCATAGTGATGTTGCTTCCATAAGACAGAGGATGTACTTAGATTCAATCTAAAGTGCCACTTTTCCATTCATCCCAGCCAACAATTCCATAAACTGCCATCTTCCCTTGGGATAAAAATTTACTCAAGCTAAATTATCTTGGGAATAGGCAAAGGTTTGAAATATGTGCTCCTATTTTCTCATATTTCTTAATTTGTGCTAGAAAACAAGAAGAGAACACAAATACATGTTGACTCAAATCCTGCTTCACCTGGCTGTTCTGTAAAAACCACCAGTAGGGGACTTAACATGGTTAATGGTAGAAAGCACATATATTAGGAAACCAAGCCTCTCCAAAGTGAAGTCTCCCTTCAACACATATTTTTGGCCTTCTTACAGAAATAATTTTACATAAATTTCATCAACACAGGCACATATATCACTGAGACATGAAACAGTTGACACGTGGTGTGATACTGGTTTAACGATACTCTGTCCGTTTGCATTTCTGAATGCAGATGTATGTGCAACTTGTGAAGAGAAGTCTTAAGTGTGAACTTTCCAAAACAACAGTTACCAACTTATTAAAAAATAGACCCAAGTACTTTGACAGGATGGGATTAGCATAAAGTACGTAGCCTGGGGCATAAAAGGGACTAAACTTGTAGCTCCTGTTCACAGTTAGATACAGCATCACGAATAAGCAGTGAGCTTCTGTCCTCAGTCATCAAAGGAGGGCTTGATCCTGCCCTCAAATATGAAGGCAAATGTCTTGTAAAATCAGCTACTCTACTAGCACTGCGTTTGATATTACAAGACACCAAGAGATGTGTGCTGGCTTACTAAAAAGAAAACTCAAAGTGCATAAAATAACCCTCCTCCGACAATCTCTGCCTGCAAGCAAAAAAAAAAAAAAAAAAAAGAGATGAGGACTGAAAAAAGGGCTAATGGAAAATAACTCTGCCCCCATCTTCTGCAAGAATTTTAAAAAAATGGCAGTAGATACACATATAAATTCCCAGAGCCCAATTGAATCACAGCATCAGAAGCAAAGAATTTATATTAAGCCTTTTAGAACACTTTGGACTCTACTGATGGCATTTGTTTTGAATTCACTCCCGCCTGAATGCCCAGGAAGGAAGCGAGTGAATGTGCAATGTTGAGCTCGCAGGATATGTTGCTTGATAGGGTGCTGGCATCAGCAGGGTTCGTTTTCTTCTCAGACTCGAGAGCTGCACAAGCGTGTTACTGTGCGCTTTTGTGCAACACCAGGGAAGCTGGAACAATTCCACAAACTATATGGATGAAAAGATGGAATGCATCATCCCACAAAAATGCACTCCTTTTTTTCCTCCTCCCCTCCCAAGAGATTGCTTAAAAGGGGGGAAGCGTGATCTCTTTTGTAAATGTCCTTTACACAGTCCTTTACTTTGTGTTTGCACTGAGTTTCTTTTAATCGAACATGAAGTTGGAACTCAAATATTATAGTAACGTCAGGAAATTGTTCTTGCTGTGAGAATTCCCAGCACTGCAGATCCATGTTCTATTACACATGCAAACTCCATCAAGAATGTCTTACAGCTTTTCAGAGGAGTTTTAACTTAATCTATCTTTCCACTGTTTTGATGGCACTTGCTCACTTCTCATTCGTTCAAAAACTTAAATTTCGTGCTTCCCTCCTCCCTGACAGACTAAGGCAAAACCAGATTTACATGAATCAACACCAAAACCTGTGGATTAGCAGGGAAAATATCCTAAAAACAAATAATTCATCTTTGAGAGTATCTTCTCATCAAAATTCACAACCCTGGAAGTCTATTTGCATTAATAATTTAGAACAGTTTACTAAGGAGAATATGAATAGCATGTCTGTTTTTTTTTTTTTTTAACTAGATGAAAAACCTTTTGTTAATTAGATACAGAATAACTAGCATCACCAGGAGAGAAACGTGCCACGAGGGAAAAGAACGCTACTAATGTAATGAAACATTAAAAGAGATAATGAAGCTAGTCAATAGATAATTAAGTATTTTTGTCAAAGAAAAGTATAATTTTTCATATTTGATGAGGCTGAATCTTACAGACTCTGAGAAATTGCCATAAAGCACCAATAAAAGTTCCATAATGGATATAGACCAAACTAGTTTATAAATGTATTTAAAAGACTTTAATCAAGAACTGTGCTGCTTCCTCTCTGTTTCAACTAAGAAATACGGTGGTAGGGCAAAAAATGAACAGAAAGAGTTTGATGCATTTGCAGTGTGACTGTATCATGGAACAGAAAATGTTAAGCCTACCAAATCTTTCCAAGTGAATTAAACAGATACCATTAAATACCAAATCATTTTCTAAAATCAGTACATTGCAATATCAGAAGCACTTCAAAGCTTTAGTGAATTTAAAAAGGAATGGGGAAAAATTATCATCTCTGTGCTGAAGAAATCTTTACTCCCTGCAAGTACTAGTAACTTCAGTAGTACTACTAAGTAAAAAATTCTTCTTGTGAATAAACATAGTAAATTTGACCTTTAGACTCCTCATTGTGGTAAGTGATGTCAGGCATACATAATCGTGTCGACTAATATACACATGTTAGAAAATTCCAGGCTGTCATTAGAAAGAACAATCAACCCTTAGCGTTAGGTGCTGGATAATTTAAAGATGAAAAATCATAACAAATAAATGAAACTTGAGGGAGCCTTTGAGGCTGGTCCTTTTTGAATAAAATAGTAATTTCGAGAAGCTTAGTATGTCGAAAGTGTTTCAGTATTTATCTAGGGATTTGAAAAGCAATTTGAATAGAAAAGCAGTGAATTGGACCTGCCTTACCAGACTTTTCCAGGACAGTGCCCAATCCCTCAAAATTAAACATAAAAACCCCACAGTATAATCTAACCCAGTGCAGTAAGATTTGTTCTGCATATGTCCTAGGACTATTTTGTTCACAGAAAAATGCATCTAGCTGCAGTGCATTTTTTTAAAGTCTGAACATAATGCATGAATTGAACATTCATAACAGTTAAAAATATAGTTACAGACACAGTATATACAATATAATATACAAATGTATAAATTCAAATTCTTTTCCAATTAGAAGTGGGGGTGCTAATGATTTAAAAAAAAACCTGCAAAATCCCATTCTGACAAAGAAGTACTATTCAAAGTCCCAGAGAAATGAATCCTTATGAACTGTAGGTGTACTTTACTATCATTTACTTCTTTTTTACGGAGCCACATTGGAGCTTCACTTAGCTGACTCAATTTCTTATGAGAAGTAAACTAAGTTTCAGACATCCATCCATGTCCCTTCCAAACAGCAGGGGCTGCTGTGTAGTAGGCTACTTTGCCTGCAGGCTAAATGAAAGGAAATGGAAATCACCTACAGAATAAATAAATTAAATCTTGTAGTATGGCCCATGTATTAGAAAAGACTGAGCATAATGAGACATCTCATCAGTGTAAGAGTAAAAGGAGAAGTCATATTAATCTCAAATCCTCTTGGAAGAAATCCATTATAGCCTGCTGCAGAATTTTGGGAAGAAGCTCCTCCACTATAACTTCTTGGACATTTTTCATTACAGCATGCTGCCAGGAAGCTGAGAATGACAGCATTTATGAGTTACGATGGCACAAATTTAGAACTACAGCTGCTACTACATGTTTCCATCTTAGTCTCTGGTAAAGTCAGGCTTAGCATAAGATGACCAAAACCACACTGGCCCATATTCTCTGACCCATGAAACTGCATTTCCATTCAAAAAGTGAAGGTTTTGTTCTGAAAGAAGCACTCAAACTTATATTAATAGGAATTCACCACACAAAGCAGGAAGAATTTGATGTCTAGAAAACCAGGGGTATTTTCCAGTCACAAAATGTGCTGTAATTAAAGTAAAAAACGACTTAGATTCTCATCCAGTGCAAATAGAACACTGCTCTATAAAGAAAGGCATATGACCTACTCATTTTTCCTTTCAAACATCTTTCTATTTCCTAGCCTTAAACAGAGGTGGAGAAGTGAGTGTTTAGTAAGTAAATGTGATCATACCTCATCTGAGAACAACAAAAAGAGTTTTCAAATCCAGTTTCCAGGACAGTTCAATTTGTGTTCAACACTGTTGTGTTGAACAGCTATCCAAAATGAACTTTTAGTTTTCCAAGCACTGTTGCTTTCATTTTCTAAATTTTTTCATGTTGATGAACTTTCTAATTTTCTTTCCTTCTTATTCACAGTTCTGGTGGCCTGCTAATCCTTTGATTAAAAGTTTACATTTATATAAAAACCCACACTGTTCCCATCTGGTTGAGAGTGCAAAAACAGTTACCTTAAACTCAGTTAAGTAGGGAAATACTGATACCTCAGCTGTTGTATAGTTGCTGCTGGTGATGCTGAGAAGTCATGTAGTACCTGGAATATCTTTAGTTATGTTTATAGAGAGTTGGATACCAAAACTAGAGGTTCCCAATACTTTTGAATAATAAATTTCTGATAGAACATTTCAGAGTTGGTTGCACTTTGCAAAATCTCTGTTGACAAGTCTGTATAATCGGACATTCAAAAAACCAAAATGTGTCTCCAAGTTACAACTTGGAATATAAACTTCAGCTGGGGAGAAATATTTTTCTGGTAGAAAATTATTATTATTTGGTTTGAATTAAGGAGCAATTCAATAGACTCTTGCTCTCTACTGGTAAAGAGAATCCCCCAAAAATAATGCAAACCATAACTTGTAAAGGATACAAATCAACGTTATTTCCCTGACTCATACTGACACGATATACCATCGTGATAAAATCAGTGTTACCCTTTTGAAATGGAAAACAATACATTAGCCAATTCATTGTTGATATAAAAATGACTGGAACTAACTTGCTCTACCCTATAGATAACTCGCACTGATTTCCTTTAAAGTTACAGTAGCAGTAACCACATAGCAACTTAGTCACCATAAAAAACAAAATGAAGTCCTGAGCCATGAGTTACATTTCTGTAGAAGTATTGTTTGGATCCCACTATTATTTTCAAACAAGAACAAGTTGCTGTTTGAAATCCATGGATAGTGTAGAGTCTTAGATTTTACACAGAAATGAAGGAAAACATTACTGGTAACTAATGGACCCAAACATGTAGATGAGGATGACATAAAAACAGCAAACAGGTGACCTTAATAGCTACAACAGTACCAAGAGCTCTGTTGGAGAACTCATTAGCAAACACATGCCCCATGTGGTGATATTCAAAATGGCAGAAAGCAGAACTATTTGTACCTTACACATACAAAGTTACACAGACACAACATATATGGTTGAAAACAAGTATGGAAATGCGTGTGCATTTGTGCATATCAATGTGTACAGATACGTGTATGCGATCTTTGACTGTCTCATCATACAAAAAAAAAGCATAAACTGTTTCTCATGTGTGGATATTGGCCACCTTCTGATAGCGCCTGGTCAGGAAATACTTAGAAGTCCTCTGGTTTATTTAGGGACTATGTTTCTAAGAGGTAGGAGACACAAACTATATGAATCTGGAAATATCCATCCATTTTTCTCAAAGGTAAGTGTTCACCTACAAGCTGACCTTGGGTCACAGCTTGAGACCTCCAGGCTGCCAGGAGATCCTTCATCTTTAAGGACTGACCTCAGTAATCTGACTGCAATGGACCTAACGGGTGACCTAAATAGCTGCAACAGATTCAAGTACTCACCTGAAGAAGTCTGCTCATAGGTTTAAAAAAAAAAAAAAAAGAAAAAAAAGCTCCACAACTAAAACCCTATTGTAACTACATTAAGAAAGTGCTTTGTTCAATATATCTCTTTTTCACATGGGATCTCAGATAACTGTTCTATGTGCTAATTTTTGCTGAAAATATGTTTTTGTTTTTGTTTTTTGTTTTTTTTTTCAAAGATAAGGGTCTGATTTGTAGCCAGTGAGTGGTATTTTTAGCACATCACAGTACACACAGTTCAATATCTAAACATGACACAGTTTAGAATGAAGTTCCATGCCTTGCTTCTTAAAAGGTTTACTTGTGCTCAATCTTTACTGCAACCTGAATCCTCTCCTTGATTTAACATGTGATATATGAACCCACAGGCACAGTACTTTGCCCTTGTGCCCCAAGGATTGTGAGTCTCTCAGAAAGCACAAGAACCCTTATCAGAAGACTTAATAGGGAATCTAATCCTGCAGATAAGAATAATGTGGAGTGGGGATATGGAGGAGGGAAGAGGTGGTGCAGAATCCATTTAATCACTTCAATGATGCTGTAAGCTCTTCAATTCATTAAATTTATCTACTTTATCCAGCTGGTTTACATGGCTAGATAAACATCTTGTTTTGGCATTTCGATGGGATCTCAAAAGGGAAGGAACTTTGAAAAAATAAAAATCCTGAAGACCTCAATAGTTCCGTACTGAGTCTTCTAGTGTCCTTCCCCTTTAACTACAACTCGCAAATAAAGAACCATAGTGGGGCATGGATTTATACGCAGCACTCCCAATTGATTTCAGTGGGCTTTGCTTTGAAAAATCAATGGTGTGACACACCACAAAGATAGAGATTAATTTTTTTCCTACTGTAAAACAACAAAATACATTAACTCTGATGAATTAAATGTTTTTAGCATTCATTTTAGGTATTTGTTGGATTATGGCATGTACTATTTAGAAGTAAAATAAAAACTAAACCAGACAAAACAGATCCCATTTCTTACTTTGCAAAAGCAAAAAGGTATATAAAAGACAACTAGTAGAAGAACAAGGTGAAAACAAAGGTAGTGAAGACATCAGAACATTCAGGAGAAGCCCAAGGTAGGTAGAAGCACCAATAATGCATTAAGCAAGTAAAACAGGAGTTTATATAGAAACATTACAAATTAAAAAAAAAAAAAAAAAACAAAAATAAACCCAAAATAAACCCCAGAGGGAACTTTGAAAAGTTATCTACACATTTAATGTTAGCTATGACAAAAACTCAAGTAATATATTTATTTTCATGAGAAAATAGTGAAGGGGATATTTGAGATTCTATATATACCTTCTGACAACCAACTACCAAACTCTCCCCCTGGACAGTTACCAGAAGATCAAAGATAAGCCTCTGGCGTATTTCCTGTTATGGTATAGAGGCACAATTATTATGAACTTGGAAACAAATCCTGAACCATAAACATTCAAAGCTGTGACAACTGAATTCATCCATTAGAGACTGATATAGCATACCAGAACGTTTAGCTTCACAACCAAACTAAAATTAAAATTTAATCACATTAATAATTATACAAACTAAACACCCACTCCATCCTTTCCTCTTTTTTTGTCTAATTTTAAAGAAAGTGCTAAATTATCCTAGTACATACAAATATAGGACACACAGCAGATAATTTTGCTTGACAAAGCGCTTCCTTTTTTAAATATTTTTTTTCAAATCTAAAGCAAAAACATTACACCAAATTCACCTACAAAACGTATTTCAACACTTTAATACTCTGAACTCCTCAAATACTTTAACATACCGTACAGACCTTTCAAAGACTATGGAGATTATTTTTTTCTTAAAAATATTATTGCTTATTTCAACTGTTTTGGGAATATTTTCCTGATTTTTTTTTAAATACTTTCATTTCATCAGCTTATTGAAGGAAACAAAACACTGGATTCTCATTTCAAGAAAAGAATGAACTGAAGACAAAACACTTCTATCTACATATATTTATTTTTTCAGTTTGTAAGCAACCAAAGTTCTAAAAATAAAGTTCTATATAAGCCACATGAAATTTACATTAAGTTGTTATGGAAAGTCTGTGTTTTAAGGAAGGGAAATAACACAGGTTTGTACTTGGACAGAACTGATGGAACACCATCCTGTCGAGGATCTTAATAAAACATAGAATCATTTATGCAAAACTATTCTTATAATTATTTTGTATTAGTGTTACCTGCTGCTTTTGGGAAAAGGTACAATATCTCCAGGGTGTACACTGATATGACCACTTGTCACCGGGATCTCTTTCAGTTTCCTAGCGTTTATTAGCATAAAGTGAGCTTGCCACTGTGTGTGGACTGTTGTCATATTTCAATTGGGAGCAAAAATTGATTGAGGAGGCACTCAGGAATAATCTCTGACGGTTAACGTTTTGCTGAGAAAAGGACCACTGGTGTCATTTACAATGGTGTCCTGGAAAAACCTCCTCATTAGCATCAATTAGGTTTTAAAATGACAGATTTCATTACAATATCAGTGGTGCAATACAAATGATAACATGATAACTTTGATATTTCTTTATAAAAAGGTTACCATAACTTTAATGAAAATCATAGTCACCAGGCATCATGTTCCTTGGTCATTCTAACAAGGAAAATGCATCCATTCATATTTCACAGGCTAGGGTGGGTGTGCGGGGGGATGCTAAATAAGAAAGGAAAGGTCTTGTGCATATTGCTGAAGAGCTCCATTTTTGCACACAAAACCTACGATTTTTCCCTTTCCTTTTCTCCTACATCCTCATCAGAGTCTTCATGATGTCCATTTAATCTTCAGAAGAACAAATGCCACATGTGAGTCACTTTGCTTTGCTCCATTAATTATGCTTCGGATAGCTTTCTGCATATTACAGCCAAGGAGCAGGTTTGTTCTGGTGGCCACGTGCAATTGTGACAGAAATGGCATGCTACAAGCAGTAGGGATGTACAGCAATAATAGACAAAAGAAAAAAGAAGGAAAATGTGACATTTTCCTCCTAAGGCTTAAATTAATAGGTCCCGAAGAATAGTAATGACAGAGCAAAGAAATACTGTGAGCCAACTCTGTTTTGGTGTAGACAAAAAGGAGGAAGAATAAATCAGTCAGAGCCTCCATCCCATTGATATTTCTAAGCTGTACTGAGGACTACTTTGCACAAGATTGCGCCCAACAGACAAAGACCCAAGTTAAGGGCAGTGTAAAGACAAATTGTCCACAGGAAACTCCAGGAGGTACTGTGCCTCACTGCTTCTGTTTTACAGACTCGGGGACAACTTCTTATTCAAGCTATTCAAAAAGCATTAACTCAGAGTCTCACCATCTCGTTTGAAAACTGTGACATCTTCTTGGAAGTGCAAATTCACCAAAAAAAAAAAAAATCTTCCTTTTGGTGCAAGCTTAACAGTGATTTCATTGAGTTACTGCCAATTTTTCTACTACACATTGTTAAAAGTAACAAAGAAGTATGAGGAGGAAAGGAGAAAAGAAAAGAGTTCATTGAGCTCAGCAAATTGTACAAAGCTGGGTCTAGAGAGTCGTTCATTTAGCCCTTGAAAAAACACTGGATTGCCTCCAAAACAGAGGCTCTACAGACTTTCTTCACAGCAGAGTGTCAATACATCCAGGGAGGTTTGCCTTCTCTGGGAAGAAACAGGCATTTGTCTGCTCATTTTCTGGTCCTAAGAAGACTCCTGTTCAGGCTTGTGGCCGAGCTGGCACGGCTTACACGTATGGGCTGCCCAGGCCCATCATAACTAGTATGGATCCATGAAAGGGTCAATAGTCTGGGTCTGTTCACCAGCACCCCCCACCACACAACCCCATTTTAAGAAATTACATGTCCATAGCCTCTGCTGAGTGTTAAAAGAGCTCTGGGAAAATCAGGAAACGAAGACCTAATTTAAAAGTGAAATGCTGGAGAAGGAGTACCCACACGGACAGGCAAAACCCTTCTGGGGGCATGTTGCATACATTCATTTTTGCTATGCCAAGAAGGACTGCTTTGTTATTTGTTGCAAAGATTTTAATTCCATGTTATAGGAGAAGCCTACATGTAGAGAAAAATAGCATATATCGTCAGCTAGGATTTCCTGGAGTTTTAGAGAATTCTTAGAAACCCTGCACACCTAGAATCAGGTGTTTTGTCTTTTATAGATCTGTTCTGGGGGGGGAAAAAAAAAAAAAAAAAAAAAAAAAAAAGAGTACTAAATATTTTCTGCAAACAGTTTATCTCCAAAGGCTATAAATAACAAATTTAAAAATGAAAGAAGAAAAAAAAAGGAAAAAAAAAGCACCTGGTGCAGAACTTATTCAGCAATACAGCAACAGTGGCTGTGTCCTTGCTTTAGGCTGTGAAAATCTACAACAGCTGTGTCAAAATCCTACCCTGTGGAAACACTTAAATTCTGCCCTTGCTGCTGGCATCACTAAATCTGAATTTTACTCACACTTGTTCAGTAAGAAACAGAAGCCACAGCCCATTCACTAAGAATAGTGATTTGTACGGACATTATTCAAATGTTTGCCCCCACAGAGGGATACTTTTGGCAATATATTTCTTGAGAACATTCCATACTATCTTTCTGAGACTGCACGGAGAATTTTACATTGTGAATGTCTATTCTCACGGCAAAACTACATGGGGTTCTCCTTGTGCACACACCTACTCACCTGTGTAATTGCTGTTTTACCCTCTTAGATATATCAGAAGGAAAATATACTACCTCCTCAAAGCTGCAGAAAGAATGAGAACTTGCATAAACATAAATCTATTATTCTTCCAGTTTCAAGACTGTTACCATGTATTCTCTTTGGAAGATTTGCGACATCAATTAAATGAAATCTCTGAGTTGATAATAGACAGAAGGCCATTAAGGAAAGACTGTATTGGCTAGGGTTCATAGCTCACATTTTAAGAAACAACTCGTTTTATTTTAATCAAGTCTAACTTAGAAGCTTGTCTACAAAACAGCAGAACCAACCAGCGGAATAGGCGCAATTTATGATATTTTAGGGAAGCATCATGCTCTGATTTGAAAATGCACAGAGGTTCAGTGGACTCAATTTTACATTTCATTCAGGTGACTTCCAGATTGGACTTTTTAATTTAATAATCATATAAACAAATGACTTTTTATTTTGTGCTAAAGTTCTCAATTTCAGTAATCTGCTCTGAAGCCAAAAGCCACTCACACGGATATAGTAAAAAATTGTTTAATCAAAGGTTGCATATGATGATAAATTGGTACGGCCTTTGTTCTTCTGCCCTTTTAATGCAAGAAAAAGAAGTGGCCTTCTAATCAACCTGTCCAATGACTACTTCCACACCTCTCCTTATTTTACAGGATATTAGACTTAACCAATAACTATAATTACGCAATACAGAAAGCAGAAAACAACACGAACAAAAATCTGAGGCATTTTAAAGCTAAAAGGATAGGGCTAGATAACCACAAAATGTACTCATAATCTTACAGATAGCAAAGTGTGGTTACTACCCTACCTATTAATAGCTAAGTCATGAAATAGGTTGGTACCTATGATGTGACACGCCGATTTGAAAAACATTAGGACTTTCGGTTCAGGATAGAGTGGATACCTGATAACGTAGAGAGGGCAGTGTGAAATGGAAACCAGCGCTAGGCACATGGCTGAATGGGGAGAAACACGCCCATACCCACCATACCCCCCAGGTGCCTACTCTTTCGCTCTTCCTAGGGCTGCTGCCCTAAAATCAAGGAAACATCTCAACAGCTCTTTCTACTGTTTTCTATCATCAAAGACTCATCTGTAGAACAGCATCAGAGCCTATTCACCATGCTTTTTACTCATACATTATTCGCCATCTACAGCTACTTGCTAAAACTTCCAAGGAAAGAAAAGAGAATTTACCCAAATCCCGTGGTCCTAAAGGGGGAAGGGGGAAGCTAAGGCATCTCTCCTAGAAGCAATATAAAAATCTGTTGTTGCAATAGCTTAAGGTAGAATAAATTCCATTTATTCTAAAGTGCCCTGTATCTTTAAGTGACCACAACTACAACTCACTTGCCTCAAAACTTTCTTTAGAACTGTCTCAGTTTATGAACCTTCACGAATTTCTTCATTGCTGCCAAATATTAATTGAAACAATTAACTGTGAAGAACACATGGGTGCAAAAATATTAGTACCACATAATCCTTTCTAGTTAAGAGGTCCTTACCGGATTATTGCAGAAACGCTCTGGAGTTCTAATCACCTATGGAAGTCCCACAAGGTTACTGCAGAACACGGTAATTAGATGCTTGTAATATAAGGTGTTAGCAGGGGACTCAGGATTTGTGCTAAGAAGCATGGTGTTTTGATGGCTATTTAGTGTGCAGAGCACCAGAATTTAATGGAATTTGGTGGAAATCTCCAACAACAAATGTAGTTACAAGATGGGAGAAATATCTTAATAGGGATTCAACAGCTGATGAAGGAAGACCAGTTATACTACACCATGATCTTTATGTGAACAAAAATGACTCATGTTAAGATTTTTATGGGATTTTAAAAAAATCTTGATCCAGTATTTAATGCAAAAAAAACTTTTAAATTTTGCACACAGTGTTTCATGTAAACAAAAAGTCCATTTGATCATTGTTTATCACTAGTAAAAAAAGTTAAGTCGCTTTCTGTGGTTGATAGTGCACAATAAAGTGATGTGGCTGATGTTGTGTCCAGAAGCCTTTGATTTCCTAGCTCAAAGGACAAGGTCCTCAGTTACAGGGTGGACAAGGCTCAAGCATGTACCCCTGGCTCTGCAGCAACACACCTGACTTGAAGTTGAACTTGAACTGTTTGAACAGAATTATTGCAACATCCCATGCAGTAAAAGCAATTCAGTATTACTGGTTTTTAACTTCACCTAAATGTATGTACAAAATAGAGGCAGGACGCTACATAACTACACTAAGAGAAAGAGTAAATTTGGAGTACCTAAAATTGAATTAAGTAGCACTACTGCAAATTGACACTGATAAATAGGAAAGAAAAATGTGGTCCCTGGTGTTCCTCTTCTTTCTGGCTGAGACGTTTTAAACATGATTTTGCAATTCTCAAGCCATCCACATACACCACTATGGGGGGCAAAGAGGACTAGGAGGACTTGACATAGGGCTCCAGCCTTCTTCCATCTTCAGCCCTTTACAACTCTGTGAAGTAGATATACAACACTACGGATCAAAATTACTAGACAACGTGGAAAGCAGTGGAGACTCCATCTCTAAACATCTTAACATTTTACCTGCTGGTTATTATAACTCATTTGTTCACAATGGCTAACATTCAATCCAACAAACCAGTCTTCCACATGACCCTCTGTATAAAAGTGAAATTCAACTTTCATAGCTAAGCATACAGCAAGGCTAGATCTCCTTCATTATTAGAATGATAATATTGCTATTTAATCTTCCTTATCCTCTCCTCTCAGTAAAGTACACCTCTCAGCTTTGTATGTCAGGCTGAATAATAGAAAGTTTATATAATACTGAAGAATACCTAATACTTATTTTTTTAATTCAAAAAAGCATATTCCTAATTATCTAGGTACATGTATTTAAAAAAACATGTATTCTATAGCTATTATTATACTTATGCAAACAACCACAGAGATGCACAAACATCATAAGCTTCTTTTAACAACTCATACAAATTCATTTAAAAGAAGAAACATAAAAGAATGCTCTAGACAAAATTTCTCCTAATATTTTTCAGCTGCTTCTTTTAATCACAGCAAATATTTTTTGTTATTTTGATTCTGAATACGTGACCTTTTAACATATCATCTTGACTGCCTCTATATCTTTTGACTTGTCACAACAAGATAACAGTCACTACTTGCATTAGTTCATGATGGTGACTCAGCTCTGTGGAAGTTAAATCCTGGCTCTTATGATCCTGGCCCAATTACAGTAAGTTTATTTTGCCATTTTCAACTTAATACTAATTAAGAGTTTGCTACGTTCTGCAAGTCTTTCTAATGAAGCTGGAATGAATAAGGACTGTTGTGGAAGTAAAAGCTGACAATATATGAAAATCCAGGTATGT
This sequence comes from Pterocles gutturalis, assembly GCF_000699245.1. NCBI lineage: Eukaryota > Metazoa > Chordata > Aves > Pterocliformes > Pteroclidae > Pterocles > Pterocles gutturalis. The sequence goes on from NW_010135868.1 coordinate 66,240, forward strand.
CTGTTTTTCAGTGGATTGAGGAGAGAATTCTCTCCCAGACAGAAAGAAGAAAAAAAAAAAGAAAGAAAAAAGAAAGAAAAAGAAAGAAAAAGAGAGAGAGACATTCCCTCTGAATGACTGTTCCCTTTCTGAAATGCAAACATCTTTCCAAACATTAAAGCAAGGAGTTAAAAGCAAAGAGGGAAAGCCGCTGGGTCGCTGTCTCTTACCAAAGGACTTATCCTGGAAAGCTGAACTCTTCTCATTTGATATAAAAATAATGCCAAAAGAAGGAATGAGGATGAAAGGAGGAAGAATCTAGAAGGAACTGGGCTGGAAGCACATGCATCTCCTCTAACACATGGAGCCACAACAGAAGGATGAGATGGCTGGAAGCTTAATTGCTGACAACCAACCCTCTCGTCCAGTGGAAATCTCAGTAAAGTAGGGTTTTCTCCTCTCTGGGGAACGAATATCTCACTTTAAGGAGGTTAGAAAATTGTAATATATTCACTGAAAGTCACTTCTTTCATCTACTTAATATGTGCATGCAAAAGTTTCACAGTGTTTTAAGTTATCCATCAGTCAATGGGAACGACAGCCCAGCGTACCTCACAGCTTTCCAAAGGGCACTGGGAAGTTTTGTTTATTGACTTATTGCAGTCTGTGAAGTGTAAACTGATGTTCTCATTATTTAGATGTATCCAAAGCTTTCACATCCTGGGTACTGACAGGACATAACTGGCTAGCAATTTTACCCAGTAACACATTTACACCTTGGGGAAATATCTTTTCATGGTGTATACTGGAAGTGCTAATTGACTTTTATTTCCTAATAACTGCTGAAACTAAGTCTCGAAAAGCTGGTGCTTTCAAAGAACTGTAAATTAGACATTAAGACATTTTTTCAGCCTGTCAAGCCTATATGTGAAAATCTTAAAAAGTCAATATTTAAACTTCTGTCCCCTGTACTGAATAAATGAATTAATCAATAAGACAATCATAACTGTCATAATGCAGGATGTCGAGAACCTAATAACATCATATATGTAATTACTACTACCATAAGTCATCGGGAAGGTAATGCCACTGCCTTTTCCTGCTTCAGCAGAAAGGTAGTATGGAAAAATCCAGCTGTGGCTAAGCCATTTAGGATGCATTTGAGATTATGCCTCAGGAGTTGGACATTTTTTAAATGATCCTACTGTGCGTAAGACAGTCTCTTCCCTCACTTTCCTATACCACTCATCCACCCAGTTTTTTAACACATCATTTGATTTTGCAGAGGAGTACAAATTCAAATTATCACAAGTTCCATGAAAATAAGCAGACGGACAGAGGAAAGGGACCTTGGAAGTACCTAAGGGAAAGGTGGACATAAGCTCATAATGTATTAGATGGCAGAGAATCCACAAAGACGACTGACCTTAAAATGCCTCAGTTGTGAGAAACTATTCAGTCAGTGCTTGTATGTTCTTAAGATACTGCAGTCAATTGACCAGGAGTCACAAATCCAAGGGAAACCACTCTTTATGGTTTTTTGCTGCTGAGAGAAATCATTTCAACACCAAGCCTGACTACCTTCTCCTGCAGCTTCAACAACAGAACCCACCTTCAAAAGCTTTTGCCTTAAAGGTGGGCAAAGTTTTAAAAAAGGGGCATTAGAAAAAGAATAATTACATTTAGGAATAGGAATAAAAGAAGAAGAGAGAAAGAAAGAGAAGACCCCCTTGCTGCAATCCCCCTCCCCTTCCAAAAAAAAACCCGAAGCCAAACCCTGAAATGCACATATGGCAGCATCTGTGTCAAAGAACAGTGTAAGGGGCTTCACGCACCCACCGGGCCACTGGAAACAGCAACACCAGGAATATATATGATTGGGACCCATGCTCCTCCCGAAAGAGACAGCTTGACCAAATTAAACTGGGCTGTGTTTCATTCACTCCATAGGTTCTGACTTATTCAAAGGTCATTAGCAGTCCCAAAGCTGACTGCCAGCTGCTTCCCTATTCAGTGCTATAATTGGAGCGGAGGTGGGAGGTGATAAAAGCAGGGAAGAGGCATAACAAGGCCAAAGAGTAGAGTGAAAGGTAAAGCCGGACAATGGAGTTAAAAAGAGGGGATGGAAAGCAAATTAGATACCTCATGCTGCCAAAGCAATAACACAGTAAGAGGCTGGAAAATAAGAGGGAAAAGAAAATTGGTGAAGTTCAATGAGGAATGGAGGGGAAAGAGCCCAGTAGGAATAAAATGAGTAGCAGATGGAAGAAAGGAGGATGGGGTGGAGGGCAATCAGAGACACAGTGCAGATAAAGAGAATTACATGGGAGGGAATTAAGGAGTAGAAAGACAGTGTCACTGCACTGAAGATGTCAGGAGACCTCAGCTGACTAAAGGTGAGAAGTGAAAACCCAAAGGAGTGGGAGAGAGATAATGAGGAGAGCAATGAGATGTTAAAACCAAAGAACTGAGACAATACCTGCTGCTAAGTACTCCAGTAAACCTGAGAGGACACCTGCAACAGAGCAAGCTCCACTGGCACGATCTAAAGGTGCACAAAAAGGATGCCCAGTAGTGAGACCAAGGACTTCAGGATGTGTGCACCTTCACTGGATTTGTAAGATGATCTCGTCAGTGTTAGATATACCAGCACAGACTCCTCTGAGACTGAATAACTTTATTCATGTTTATTTTTTATCCTGCAAGCAGATTCCCTCTTATAAGCTATAATAGCTTAAGTAGGTTAAGAGTATGGAAGAAGGAGATACTACTGATTTTATGCCTTCCCCCTGCAGCCAAGAGTCTCTTTTTCACTTGTGTAGCTATTTCTACTGGGTGGAATCCACTTCCTTCTTTCCTTTATGTTTGCTTATTTCTCTTAATACCTATTCTCACCTTCATTCCTCTTCCTATACCCTAAGTTTTACATTTTGTCACGTTATCGTAAAAAATATGGATTTTTTTTTTAATTAAATGCTGAATGAACAAAACAACAAACAGGAAAAAGAACAGACTATTCCACAGTAAGGGAAAGAATATAAGAATGCAACATAAAGAAATAGTGAAAAATAGAGGCAGAAATTCCTACCACAACTGGCTCACTTGCAGAGTACACATGCTTCACATCACGATATCGTATGTTTATAGTTTCTTAATAGTCAGTGGTTCAATTCTCCTAACATAACATAAAGAACCATATCCAACATATTTTTTTTTGGCATTGCAGAGAAATATCTGAAAGGAAGATCAGACTTCAGTAAATGAAGCAGCCAAAGCAATATGGCAATTTCTGACATTTCTTAACTTCTAACATGAAAGCTCTACCTTTCTATATACCTTTGTGCATGTGTGAGTGTATACCTATATGTATTTTGATTGAATATATATGCATACTAGTCACTCACATACAAATATTTATGTTTATATAAAATACATAACATGAGTTTGTAATGGATAAAATAAACAGTGGCAAAACCATGAGGGAGCTATGCAAGCCATCCTAACTGAGCAATATTAAGCCATAAAACCCCATCATTCATCCTGTGTTCTATATATATTTTACAAATATATTCCTATAAAAATGTTAAAAAGAGTTTTACAAATTTTATTAGGATTATTTTTCATATCCATCTGCTTGTAAAAGCTGGCTCCCTTAGTACTAAGATTCCAACTGTAGAGGGCCCTGAGGGAGAGGAATAGTATAATATATTTTTAAAAACGTCTCAAATTATGCAAAGCAGGTTTCTAACATATAAAAAGTGTCATAATCTTAAAGTCTGCTGTGAGCTAAAAGCATGCGCCAATGGAAATCAAGGATTCTCCCCCATCTAAGAGCATTTCCATTTTAAGTTTCCATTTTTATTCCTTAGATTTGCAAGATGGCTCTCATCAGCACAGCTCCAGCATCGAACTGTGCCCAGACCGGCTCCTCAGCAAATCTAAAGTTTTAGCAGTGCACGTGCGCATTTTGAGAAGACAAAAACATGAAAAAGAAAAAATGCTTCCCTTGCAAGCTGTACGAAAAACCGGGCAATCTGATATTCCTCAGAGGTCTGGAACTGTAAAGGATTCCCAGTTAAATCCTGGTGGGACAAGGAGAGTTGATTCAAGTGGCTATAACTGCACGTAACCACACAGTTTATAGATGATCACATGAATACCTAATGCGTGTGGCATTATGCAATGTGACGCGTGAACAAAATAAGCGACCTTTTCAGGAGTCAGATTGGGTGAGCAGGCACACAAGGGAAACTGCAAAGGGGGGTGTTTGGGAGGAGTCACACAAGAAGCTTGCTACACGATCTCAGTTTAAATTTGTCATTCTATGTATAGGCTGCCGACATGTATTACAGAGAACGTAAAGAAAAGTTAAGAGTTTTAGTTTACACAGACGGAAATGAAAACAAGTGCTTTGGCAGTAAATTTTTCAACTCTGGCTTCAACAACATGAGTCGAGACTGTTAGAGAAGGCCACTTTCTGAGTGATGACCGTCTCAAGAAGCCTGGAAGATCTCATTTCTCCAAGGGTGAGAGAAAAACTCTTCTAAGCTAGTAGTGTATTGACATTTTAGAGTTACATTTCTCTAGCCACTTAGAAGGACTAGGGAAGGACTTTTAAAACAGGGGGAAAGCCTCATGTTACAGAATTTAAGAACCCACAAAGTACGCTGAAGAGAATTGTCTTTCAAGAATACATATTTAAACATGGATAACTGAAGTGATAATTCATTCTTAAAAGCAATCACTTTGTAAATATATTTTGCTTTCAGCTATGATAACTTTATTATTATATATAGATATTCAGTGTACAGTAGGGTGGCTGGATTTGAACTACAGTGTAAAGCTATTCACTAGCAGATTGAAAAATTCAGGAAAGTTGGTTGATTTATATCGAAAGGATGGTCAGAGCAAGATTTAGCCAATATACTTCAATTCAGCTGATAAAGCTAAATAATGTATGTACTTTAACATAAGAATGTAAAATGTAATGTAAAGCTAAATGAAGACGTACTTGCACATTTGAATTGCATTATCTTCCCACAATAAATTTTTATCATGATGAATTTACATGACAAAGTGAAAGCAAAATACAGATACTTATACATATTTGTACACAGATGCAACTTGATAGACGAGGATTAGAAACGTCAGTCTAGAGTAACCTTAGTCCTTTCAGTTCATTTTATAAATATTCAAAGCAGCAGAACAGCAAGTTGGATCAGGACAAGTCTTTGCATGTGCAAATCGTTACATTCTGCTTGGATTTGCCCAAATTTCTGGGTGTAAGTCTATGTCTACATGCTGCCAGATCAGCAGTTTGTAAGTGGGTGGCTGAAGCAAGCCAAGATTTCAGTGTTATCTCTTCCAGATTTTTCCGGTGCATTACTCTACACTTTCTGGCTGCAAACAATAACATACTGTATGTGTCACACTGTTAGTACTATGCCTTAATTTCAGATGTAAAACTGCCTCTCAAAATAGAGCAAAGAGTGAATTAAAAATGAACGTCATCATGCCAGAACTGTGAGCAACGAGAAAAGACAGAGGACCATATTTTCAGGTTCCTTGGATATATCACAACATATGGTCTAGAGAACATTTCATATTTACAACCTCCCCGAAATCCAGAATTGTCATTCATAAGAAGACTCTGTGCTTCTGAATTCTGAAGATCAAAATTTCATCTCATTTTGTCTTTATTGTTGGCATAAAGCCACATTTTCCAATAGTACCTAAGACAAGACATTTAATTTATCTAAGAAATAGCCTTTGTTTTCTGGTCTCTAAAACGGCCAAGAAACAGCCTCTATACACATGAGCCCACCAAAACCAAAGTTTTCAAATCTGAGTGTGTTGTGTTACTGGGATAAATTAATTATAAAGAATTTCAGTGTTATGATTAAATCCAAACACTTTTCCCCATCCTGGATACTTTTCCATTCCAAGATCCAAATGGCTATCCTTTTAAACTTTGGAGGAGAAGGATTTTAAACCATGAATCATTTTAGCTTAAATTCTCAAATGCCAAGATTCATCCAGAGCTCCCATTAGTTTCACCGGGAGTTGTGCAAAAAATCTCCCATTTTAAAAATATTTAACTCCAGTAATTGCAGGATAAGAAGTATCACTTGGGAACACTGTTCTAAAAGGACTATAAAGAATTCTAGTGAAAAGCAGCTGTGACAACAGCAACTTCATGTTGCTTTCAAACATTTAACCTCTGGGATAATATCAATTACATGGTACTTTTTAATTACCATAATTAAAGCAGTAACCATCTTTGAGAAAACATCTTGGTCACACACCAGTCCTGATTTCTGGAATACCAAAAGTCTGAGTACAAATTTCCTTATGTTGTATATAATATCACTTCAATTATTCAACTTTCCTGTCAATTTGTACAAACCGATTATCAACAGCTTTTGGCTGCTTTGCGAGAGACAGGGAAAGTGACCTTGACGCAGACACACACCAGCCACAGGAGGATCACACTGGAGTTAGGAAACTCTCCCAGTTCAAGACGAGCAGGGGCTGTCCTGAATTTTGTGGTCATAGTCTGCTGAACAACACCCTTTATACAACCCGTATGGCATCTGGAGAACAAACCCAGCATAGAGCTGGCTCGTACTAAAGAAACACTGTTCCCTTCCCAAAATTTAGTTGATATCCAGGCTCCAGAATGGCCAAAATGAAAGCACAGGTTAAATCACCTTAGCTTTGTTCTAAGTCTGGACCTTGCTATTTGCACTAAATCACAGTGTTGCACCGCTTCAGTTTGTAGTTAGACCGTGAGATCTATCCACTGTGTCATACATTCATTCAGTTCCAAAAATGCTGTGAATGCCTACTATTTGGTAAACAAAAGTAGAATAATACAGATAAATTGAAGGTTGGGTTTTTTTGTTTATTTAGGGTTTATTTTCTTTGGTAGGTTTTTTGTGTTGTGGTGGTGGTTTTTTTTGTTGGTTTTTTTTTGGTTTTTTGTTTATTTGGAGTTTCTTTTCTTTGGTAGGTTTTTTTGTGTTGTGGTGGTGGTTTTTTTGTTGGGGTTTGTTTTGTTTTGTTTTGTTTTACTGTTAGCAACCGGGATTTTATATGTCCAACATTTAAATGTCAAATCTATTATACAATGATGCTTAACTGGGACTTAGAATTAAAAGCAGTGGAACAAAAGAGTGAAAACGCTTTCGTAAGCTTCATCCAGTGCATGAAATACACTATTATGCTTTCTGTGCATCTGTATGAGGGGTTGAAATGAGTTTTGAATACAGTATTTTTTTGAAACAACGTGTTTTTCGGGTTAGGATGTACTTCCAAAGATTGTAATATAACGTATGAGGGGTTGAAATGACTTTTGAATACAGTATTTTTTTTTTGAAACAATGTGTTTTTCGGGTTAGGATGTACTTCCAAATACACTGAAAAATGCTGGGAAAATGAGTTTATTTAGAAATAATAAAGCAGTTCACTGAATCAGTCCATCTTGATGATATTGATGCTGTCTAGCAATGAGTTTGACACATGAAAACTCCTTAATCCAGGAAAATGTGCAAGTCCATGCATAAACATAAACTTTTGAGTACCAACCAACTGGGTTAAGGATGTGATGCTAATTATGCACGTTCCTGCACACTGCAGATGAGCAATATTCCTTCCATTGGTGAAGGACTGAATCTAAACAGCAGCATACCCAGAATTTTCTAAAAAGAGGGAAACAAAGGAAGGACCTACAGGTTACTTGCAATAAGGGCAATGAAGTAAGAGAGTCCTAGGTTACCTCCAGATGAAACAGATAAATGGAGACAGAATGACATAAGAGATCTTTGTTAGAAATTCTGCCTCTTATTTATTGTGCAAGTTATCCAACTGAGCACAAGAGATTAGGCCCTTTAGGGGCAACATTTATAATAGACATGATGTTACTGCTTTGTCCTCAGCTTTTGGATGTTGCTTCTGTGATGGGAAAAGGATTTTGTGTAAACATGCTCATAAATCCAGATGAAGTCAGGAGAAGAAAAGGAGGCTGTGATTAGTTTTCCAAATCAACCCATTAAGAAAATGTAACGTCAAGAATTTGATTCCTCATATAATCCTCTTGACTAGATTTATTAACATGAAAACATTAAGATTTTGTTCTTGAACAATATTCTACATTTGTTTTGATAATGAAAATATACTAAATCCCAATAGTATTTTTCATTTGCACAAGTCATTTTCAATTTACTTTGTAAGAAAATGTAACATCAAGAATTTGATTCCTCACATAATGCCTCTTGACTAGATTTATTAACATGAAAATTCAACTTTTCGTTAAATAGGGTAAATATACCATCTGTAAATACTTCTGCCTTGAGGTATTTTCTGACAAAAATTATTTCTATTTTTTTTTTCAAAAATAAAAACTCATTTCTCAAGTGGACTTCTGTAGCAGTTAAAAATACACAGCAAATATGGAGTCACACCAAGTAAATTCATAATAGCTTTCATGGCAGTCTATGGAAACCTCTCTATAAATTCTTGAATAAAGGAAAAAGCTCAGAACAAAAAAAGCAGAAATTGAGAGAGGGAAGAATGTGTACTACTAGAATAAATAACTCCCTGTAGACTGACAGATACACCGTAATTTAATTCTGACAGATACACATATCAGACATTCAGTTCTCTTGCTAGCAATTAATTATGGTCAAAGTATGCAACTCATTATTCATACCACTGTAAGAGAAAACTGTCACGTCCAGTGCAAAGACGCTACGCAGTTTTTGACCTTAACACTGCTCTAGCTTTTAATAACTGCTGACTAGAGTTAGCCTGATTCATTAGTGGCTTCAAAACCCAGACACTGTGACACCTTCAAATATGGCAGCTTGCTCTCCACTGCTCATCTTCCTACTGAGAAAAGAAGATAGCCACGTGAAAGCACAACAAAGTCTGAAGCCTTTATAAAAAGACAAGAGCACTGGATAGAAAAGTAGATAAAACACTGCATTTGCTAATAACCCATTCTTGCATTCTCTTGGTTTAATTTTTTTGGGAGCATCTTTGTCGGTTTCTTTGGTGTTTTTTAAAATTCCGACATTCTCAAGCAGAACAGATCTGTATGGAAAGTCAGAAAATTCACACTACTTACCCCAGAGGCTAGAATGACTTCCTTCACAAATAAATAATTAGGCAGATTTACAAAACGCACATTATTTTCCCAAGTGGTTGGAACGGCTCCAAGCGATTAAATACATAATTAGGTAGTTTTTCTAAAATGCTTATTATTTACCTGAGAGTCTCACCACAGACTCTGGTAAATACTGTCTCCCTGCTAGCAGTTATTACCAAAACCGCCTCCATAATTTCCAGCCTTCCTCCAGCAGTGATATAAACAGAGGATATTACCTGGGGCAATGGATCATGAAAAACAAAAGCTGGCGGTTCCAGCCAGCCTATTTAACTGACAAGCTGAGCTTCCTTTGTACCTGGCATTGCACAATATTACAAACACAGCAGAAAGCAAACAAAAGGACTTTTCAACTCTCTGCTACTTTAGTTGGTATTTTAGCTGGCCAGAAACCCTGCTGAAGGCTTGCATGTATGGGTGCAGAAGAAAAGCAAGGGGAAAAAAAACCAAATTCATGTTAATATTTTCCTACCTGGTAGGGATAATGAAGGAAACATCATGTGTTAGTGACAAAACAAGGAACAAGCCCCCAAGCCCCACACTCCATTTAACACGAGATTTTCTTTCCCAAGCAGCTGTCTTGGGCCAAGTTATGAGAGAGGACCAGCCTTCACTGGTGACTCCTCCCATTGCCTCTCTCCAGGGGACACGCAGTCACAGCATCGGGTGTGCAACACGCGAAGGTGAATATTCCTGCTCACGATTCACTGGCTGCTGTCTCAGCTGGGCACGGAGAGACGGGAAAGAAAAAGGTCAGGCAATGAGACCCTGCTGGCTCACCCATGCAGCCAAGGGACAATACCACCCTCTTCCTAGTGATCACAGACAATAAAACTGACCCTCAGAACTGACCCCTTTACATTACTCCACCTCCAGAGTCGATTTTCCTTACACTTTTATCTGCCCAGAGGCCTCACTGCTTTGTGGTCCTTACAGAAGAGATAAAGAGTGACTGGAATCTCAATTGGAAAAAAGAGGGCAGGAGGGGACAGCAAGGTGTGACAAGGTGAGGGAGAGAAAAAAAAAAAGACGAAAGGATAAATGAAGAGCAAGAGAAAAAGAGATGGAAAAGAATTAGAGAGTGAGCCAGTAATATCTGGGGATCAGCAAATAAAGCAACAAAGATGGGCAGACAACAAAGGGAATGGCAGTGAAGGACAGAATAGAAAATATTTTGTTTCTCAGAAAGAAGAAAAAAAGGATAAAAAATAAAAGAAATTGTGAAAAGAAACAATGTAGAATCAGGATAGGCTTATTCTTGGGAGGAAAAAAAAAAAGAGAAAGAAAGAATTTGGAAAAACTAAGCAGGAAACTTTTACTGTGCAAATCTTTCTCACTGTATTTCCAAGTAAGTTGTTTCATTTGTCTGTTTTTAACACCTTCAACTAAGCTATTTGTGTTTTACACATACACAAAATGAAACCACAGTCATAACCAAATCTCTTAAACAGGGGTGAGAATTTCTTTGGAATTCTAATTTGATGTTAACATATAAATAAATAGAATAAAATTCTCTTTTGGCCATTTCAGTGAAAGCTGTGCCAGTGAAAGCATTCTTGAAGCATTGGTGAGTGTCTTGCGCTGGGTGAGCCACAAAGCTGAAGCTGGAGTGGCTGAGATGTGCACCAAAGGGCAACAACTGCACACGTTGCCAGATCATTGCTTTTACAGCATGTGCCTCATTTTTTATGAGGTTTAAAAAGAGACATGTAGGGCAAAGGGGAACAGAGAAGAGAACAAGTACTGACAGGCAGAGAGCAGGTGACTCTGTGAGCACACCAGGATGCTACTAGATGCTCTCTGTTTCAAATATAATTGTTCCCGGAACCTCCTGACCTCTGTTACAAATAAATAGACTATAGGATGCATCTTGGTGTTTCAATCTCGGCCTGTTCAAGACAAACAATGCAAAACATTCCACAGATTATGTAATCTTATGAATGTTGCTGTATTAAAATGTTTTATTTACTGTTGAAATTTATCCATGAGCATTTGCAGTAAGCAAAATGTGCAAAGATATTAACAGGGAAATTTTGAATACTGCTTGAACTAAAATTCTTAGTGAAGGATGCAACTAGCAAGGGTCTGGCAAGTTTCACTTCCATGAGCATTTCAGTAATGGGAAAGTCTTATAATAAAAGAACCTCCTTCACCCTCATTTTTATGCTATTTAAACAATTTATAAGCAAAATATAAGTTCCACTGTCATTGCCAACTAACTGTATCTCTTTTGCCTTTTATCCGCTACCTTGGCTATGAATCAGATTGAATTCATATACTAAGTTCCTTTCTAAAAAGTGTCCCTGATTCTCTCCAGCCATGCTTTTCACCTGAGCTCTGCAAATTGCAATGCTAGTGTCCGTACATGTATTTAAAGGTCAAAACGGAACAGACTGCAGTAAATATAAGGATATTAAATTGTTCTGGCAGATCCTATTTTCCTGTTACTTTCATTGAAATAACGAAGCTATGTTGTTTTTAAAAATAGCAAATGAGACCTAAACATTTCTAAACTAGCCCAAATTTATCAGGCATCAAAGCAAAAAAAAGCTAACTGTAATCTTCTGAATAATTCCCTTAGAAGACCTTATTAAAACTCACCATCTGCTTAAACACATACATTTTTTTATCTTAAAATAGTACAGATTTATTTTCAAACAAGAGCAGTCTGTTATCATATGGTTGGGAAATCTGTATAAGCAATAGCTTGACCGTCTAGTGCCTTTTTATGGTAATACCCTACAACCCAAACCTCCTTGGACCAGTACCTCCTCCTCCCATGGTCTTCTCCAGCTGCCTCTGTTCAGTGCCATTGCTCCATCTACCCTCTCTGTGCAATGGCTGTTCAAATGATCCAGCAAAACCCCATAACAAATCTCAAGTAGATAGACGACAACTGCAACATCTAAGGACCAATTCTTGAAATTGTCCTATGGCATCACATTCTAAGGAAAATACTGAAGCGTGATACTTCAGTCACTGCCCAATGTACCACATCAGCTTGGAGACCGACACAGCGCAATGTGCAGATGTTCAGATTTCATAAACCTTTTACTTTTTAGTTAGTATGAAAGGACCTTGATAAAAGCACTGCAGACTGCATCTCAGTAGCATTTCATCAGCACAAATGACACCACTGGGTTGTTCCACCCTCACTTCTGGTTTCTACAAAGTGTCTCAGATACAAAGAGGCAGTTCGATTTCCATGCTTACAGTATCTTTGTCTGCATTCTTAGGGAAGGAAAGAAGGCTAACAACTGACAACAGGTGACATGACGGCTCTTGTAATATGAACATGGATTCCCCATGGACCAGAACGAGAACACTAAGTTATTGCATACAGACCTTTCATCCTTCACCAATTTCGGCCACCACTATACTGGACTGTATTTAAGCCAGATACAGAAGGAAAATCTCTTTTATGAATTGTACACCTCATCTCTTTTCTCCCCATTTCTTTCTTTTCTTGAAATACATTTCTGGTGAGACAGAATTTATTGAGATACATTTTGAACCATGTTACTTTTTATAACCCTCACTTGCACACACATTGTGCAATCATTTGACACATCTGCTAAATCAAGAACAAATCTGATTTATGAGTTTTAATAAGAACTTGCATCAATAAATTATAACAGATTGGTGATTAGTAGTATTATTTATATGCAATAGTTTTGTACCCCTTATAATGCTGATGTCTGCTTCACAGGGATTAATTATTTTCATAATTTTGTCTAAGTAGTAATATAGAAAATGTCAAAAAGAAAATTAGATTTTCACTTTCCAGACACAGAAATTTAATTAAAGCCAACTCCTTCTTGAAGGGGAAGGTCCTTAGCTGGTTCTGTGATCTGGAAGCAGCTCTACATGCTGCCACGTGGGAGACCAAGGCTCACAAAGTGACTTGGGGAATATTAATCGCCAGGCTTCAGAGACCAAACACATGCTGAATGCACCACAGTTGGTCCCAGCAGTTACTTATGGAGTATAAAAGGTAGCAGACAGTAGTGATTTCTTATAAAGGCTGCTGTTTGCACAGCCCACCTCAGAGATGGTGCTATACTGAAAGAGACCCTCTTCTCAGGTAAAACCTGACCCATTAGGAAATCCTTAATCATGCAGGCATGAAAGGTCAGTTTCCCTTCATGCTGCTCTAAAAGTCTAAGGTAAACACCTCAAGTACATTCCAGCTGTAAAAATTAACATCTTCTACAGTCCATTGGACATTTTTAGGACAAACACTCGGGTGTCTCCAGTCTGTAGAAGAACAGTCAACATGTAAACCCCTGAACTACTGCCATTAAAAACTAAATTCTTAGTCACGCCAAAATGTGAGGGAAGCTGTAGGCATTTTTTTCTCATTCCACCCACCTTCCTTCTACACATCTTTTCCCTTTCATTCATTTCCCTTTCTGTTTATCTCCATTATCCCTGTCTTTCACCCAGAGCCTTCCTTGTTACCATTAACTACCCATGGACTAGAATGGGAGCACCAAGCAAGGCCATTGTTAGTTGATGACTAACAAGACTCTATTACTTGATTTTATTGTTCCTGTAGGTGATGATTTTTCTCAATCAGATGGCATCTTGAAAGGGACTCGTCAACCATACACCCACATCAAGTGCTTATTTTAAGATAAACCAATACAGGCAGAAGCACTTTCAGTCAGAATGAATACTTTTAATTTCTAAAAACAAAGCCACAGCCTTCACTGACTCCAGCTGAGACAAAAATTCTTCAGCCAGACACAGAAATGAGGAAAGATGGATACAACCCCCACACACACTTCTTTCACTGCTTCAGTGTGTCTATTTTACTTTGACACTGAGAATCTTATTTTATAGGACACGAAGCCTGCTTTGAAAGTTCACTCCTATTTGCTCTTAAAGCCAATTAATTTCTAAGCAAGATTTTTTCATTATCTCCTGTCCTTCGTTATTATTAACCAGAGTGAGTCTATGTGTACTGTCATCTCCGTGCAACTTACAAATTAAACATTTTGCAACAGAAGAATTAGTAAGAGATAAGGGAGAAAACCACCTATGGTAAGATATCTCACGATGAATTTAACTATGGCAACTCTGATTTTTTGTGAGGATCAATCAAATGGTATGATTTCATTGGATTTGTCCAGAGAAGAATCCAACGCCTGCCTCAAATATGACAGGATCAAGCTCCACTTGTTCTAAAGATTTTGAGACTGTTTAGAGATGGAGTTGACAATCGGCTGCAACTGAAACAGAGCAAAGACTCGAGGGAACAAACATGAGATGTCACTGCGTGAACTTCAGTCAACATTGAAAATGGAAATGAAGGAGCTGTTGTGACTTCTAACCACATCCTTTGAGCTAGTCTCATAGAATCATAGAATCATAG
>NW_010135869.1:0-10170 GCF_000699245.1 Pterocles gutturalis
TTCTCCCCCTCTGCTCTGTTCTGGTGAGATCCCATCTGGAGTCCTGTGTCCAAGCATGGGGTCCCCAGCACAGGAAGGATGTGGAGCTCTTGGAACAGGTCCAGAGGAGGGCTACAAAGATGATCAGAGGGCTGGAGCACCTCTCCTATGAAGAAAGGTTGAGGGAACTGGGCTTGTTTAGCTTGGCGAAGAGAAGGCTCCGGGGAGACCTCATTGCGGCCTTCCAGTACTTGAAGGGAGCCTATAAACAGGATGGGGAGCAACTATTTACAGGGGTTGATAGTGACAGGATGAGGGGGAAGGGTTTTAAACTAAGAGGAGATTTAGGCTGGATATTAGGTGGAAATTTTTCACTCAGAGGGTGCTGAGGCATTTGAAAAGGTTGCCCAGAGAAGTTGTGGATGCCCCATCCCTGGAGGCATTCAAGAGCAGGCTGGATGGGGCCCTGGGCAGCCTGCTCTAGTGGGTGGCAACCCTGCCCACAGCAGGGGGGGTGAAACCAGATGATCTTTAAGGTCCTTTTCAAACCAGGCCATTCTGTGGTGATTCTGTGACTTGGAAAGGGCTGATAAGAGCTCTTAGCTGATGGAGGAGAACCACTATTTGTTCATCTGCTACAAACAGCATTCATGCAAGTGTTGCCAAATTTGATGTGACTTGTGGATAGATTGACTGTTGGGGTGGCTGTGGTGATGGCCTGTGTGTAGCTGCACAATATTTTGTGTTCAAAACAACAACAACAAAATACCCTCATCCTTGACTCTAGTCACAATGGTATCAAATGGAGGAGTAGAGGATGTTATTTTGTATCCGTCAGGGACACAAAATACCACCTGATTACCACCAGTTCTTGTGGCTACCTGGTAGGAAGTATCATGCTCATTGTCTGTGTTCCTGACTTCCAAGGGCCCTTTTTTTCCTTCTTTCCAGTTTCTCAGAAGGTAAGGAATAAATGGCACATCAGATAGAAGTGTCTGAATACATAACTGAAGAAAAGTGATGATAGAGAGTAAACAAAAATAGTTGCATTTGCTAATTGATCCTGAGCCCTGATGAATTCTGTTTTAGATGGTTTGCTACTTGCAGTCTTGAAATGGGGATTATGCTAGATCATATCTTCTGGAAAAATCACCCAAACAGGAATTAATTCAGGAAGGTCTTTGGCATTTGTTAATACAAGTTTCATGAGATCATGTGTCAGGCAGTGCTTAGATATTTTCCTTAAGTACAGCTTATGCAGGTTTGTTTTTAGTGGTGGAATTCAGTTTAGAGTGTCTGCAGAGCACAGCAGGACTTTTGGTAGGGTCTGTAAACTTCATTCTACAAAGCAACTGTATGTGTATTCATAGTATTTGTTTGGTAGTGATTAGTTGTCACATCAGTCTTTAAAAAAAAAAAAAGTGAAGTGGGGCATCTTATTGCAGTAGTTGAGGTAGGAATGAATATACCCATCTCTTAAGTTGCATGGAATAAATAGTTTAAGTCTGCATCATTCAAATTAAAGTCCAAGGAAGTAATTTGTCTTTGTATAATAAACCAAAATATATGAATAACCTCTTCTTTGAGTAACCTTGCTTTAACTTCCAGTCAAAAAGTTAAGCATTTGTGGATCATTCTGCCTGAAAATGGGACACAGATCACTTTCATCTTTTTAATTTTGGTTTATGAATGCTTCCTAGTTCCTATAAAGATCATAGACTTCTTGCGTGTTCTAACATTTTCATATTGTGGCACTGTAACCTGTGAACTCCTTATTTCCTAACAGGTGCTCATTTCCTGAAGGATGTATTTTGAATTGACTCATCTAAAAGAAAAATTGAGTGTGCTACTGAAGAGTGCATGGGAGGAAGGGCACAGAATATAGATGTTGCTCCCTTAAAACTCATTACAGGGTAACAATATCTGTGTTCTTTTGAAAGTACTACTTCAAAGTTGTCTTTCTGAGGTACTATTAAAAAAAAAAAAACAACCAAACTTTCCCAGGATAGTTTCAGGCACCTTTATTTGCAGTGTACCTCATTTCATTTAAGATGAGTGTGTTTGAATATAGCTTTTTGTCAATCAAGGATTGATGGGTTTGTGAATTTAGGCAGCTGTTTAGACTTTATTCTGATTACTGTGCTACAGTAGAATTGTTACATCTTGGCTCTGAGGACCCAAAGGAAAAAAAGATGCAGCAGGTACATAATCAGTTCTGTGTAAATCCACCAGAAGTGTTGCTTTTACCTGCTTTCAGAGGACCTGAGTTCTTAAAGAGCTACAAGTAGAAAGAAGACTGGTTTTCTTCCTATTCTGCATTGTTCAGTGCCGTCTGATTTCCTTCCTCCCTGCTCTGTTTTTGAGGTTTTTGTGTGTGTCTGGTCCTACTGAAAACAAAACAAACATTGATTACATATACTTTTTGCAGTGACTTCGTAAAGTTATCTAGGTGTTTGATCTGGCAGATGCTAACAGTGCGTGACCAGCACTTTTCCAAACCATGGGGGAAGATTCCTTTCTCCAGCTGCTAATTTTATGCCTTGTGTTGAAAAACAGGGCTGTGTACAGGTGACTTACCTCCTTCCCCCTGTCTCTGTGATGAGCCTGTAAATAGTTATATCATATAAAAATTCTTTGGCTCAAGGTCTTGTTGGCCAAGTAACTTCAGACTTGAGTTTTAGCAGGAGGTAGTAGAAACTTGTCGTCTTGGTTCTGTTTTAGGCTGTCTCCCAAAATGGGTGAGATGGGGACAGCCTTCGCACTCACCCCCAACCTCATTCTTAAGTCGTAACTTTTGCCAAACCAGAAAGTATTGGTCTTTTTGAACAAGTCCAGTATATTCCTACTGCTTCTGCTCTTTATAATTCCTCTCCCTAAATGGAACATCTATAATGATAAAGGCTTCAGCTGGAAAAAGTATTTCCTTTGAAATAATTTCAGTTTCTGTTGAAAACTCCTTTGACCTTTTGAATTAGTATCAAAGGTCCTAAGGGGTTTCACTGCTGGAAAAGAAGCAAATCAGGTTTGGGATCTTGGGGTTGTGGGGAGTGGAATAATCCTTTTGGGTCATTCATAGTACACTTGTTTTGTTATCTATATGCAAGGTAGATTGAGCTTTCTAGATTAAGCCTCCTCACCCTCAGCTTGTCAGCTTGTTGGACATGAACAGTTTATTTCAGGAATAGCTTTTACTGAGGTATGGAAATAGAGTGCTGTGTTTACTTAAAGTCAAGGGATAAGTTTTAATATGATTTGTTGAAGAAGGGAAGCCTTGAGAGAACCTGTCTTGCAGGTTAGTCAAATTCTGTAATGGCGGGATTTTAGTTCATGAAGAAAATGCTGGAAATTGATGTTATTACATTCCAAAGATTAAAATTGCAATGGAAGTGTCACTAAAATTATTGAAGTCTTATAATGTTGATTGTGTATGGATAATGAGGAAGATTACAAACCAGAAGACTACTTGTTATATTGGCTAAAGAGGAATTTACCTGGGATCTCACTAAACAGTATTTTAGCAGTAGCACAAGTTAAAAGGGGTAGAAACCATTTTGTTTGTAAGAACTTTCTGTGGAGATGTTTGGATAGTGAGTACCTACCTGTGGATTTATATGATGACTGAATATTGCCAAATATATCTTAAAAACTTTTAATAGATTTACCGTAATATGTTGTTCCTTATATGTAGTATCAGACTTCACCTTTTGGAGGACTGAATGAGTGACCTACTTGAAGACAGCCTTGTTAGCTCCTGGAACAAGTATTTGGGTTTGTAGTTGAGTGCAGTGCTGGTGCTGTCTGCTTGCCGTTTTCCTGTCGTTTGCTTGTCTTTGCAAACAAACCGAGTGTGAATTCTCAAGTTAGATGAATCATCTTTTCCTAGTGCCAGCATTGTCTGTCTTCCTCCTTCTCCCTTCGCAGGTTATTTGCTGTGGTTAGCCCTTGAGTACGTAATTCCTCCTGGCTAAGCGTGATGGAGGGAGTGTGACACAATGGGCTAGCGTGCTTTACAGTCACAAGACTTCCAACCTGCCCTATCCAAACATATATACACAAGATAGTACATAAGTCCCTTTCAGTAGCACACTGTTGGTTATCATAGCAAGTTGATATATGTCACAGCTAACGTGGTCTTCTGCAGCAAATATGCTTCCACAAGTGTCCTCTGTGACCAGGAGGGGGGGGTGCGGTCGTGTCATGCTTAGCTCCTTGGCTGTTGAGTGGAGTTTAGGCTTACTTCTGCTTCAGGACAGTATGGTAAGGTTAAACACTTGACTGAGCTCTCTGGTATGATATTAATGGTTTCTGTTAAGTACAATAGCTATTGAACATAAAAGTGCTGTGTATGAGATACCAGCGCAAGGGTTGAGTCGACACATTGGCTGTATTGATGTGCAGTGCTTTCTGCCATCTGGAGCCTCTGCCAGGTTTCTCACTTAATGCTTTACTCTTGGCTGTTGTTCAACTTCTGGCATCTTCTCTTTCTCCTGCTACCTAATTAGTTCAGATCTAAAAGGTAGTTTATCTATATTTGAGAGTAATATTCAGGTTTTGTGTTTCAAATTTTGGATATCAAGAGATTCACAAAAGCCTTGTGACACTCCTTGGAATGCTTGTTATTCCACAGCCTTCACTTTGCTATATCCCTTTTAACTGATGTAAAGATGTAAAGGTTCTCTGAAGTTACATGTAATCAGGTAGCTTTTTAAAGGAGTGACTTCTTGCACCACTGACTTATTTATGGATATGTTTTATTTGTTGAAAAGTTTTCCTATCTCAACAGTGTGGACTGCACTAGAGTAATGCGGGCTGGGGTGGGAAAGGATAACTTTTGTGAGTGTTAATGCCCAAAATAGCATGCTTAGTAAAATGGATTAATAGTCTTCAAATTAATCAATTGGCCAGATAAAGTGTTGGCTGTCTTGATATGGATATTTGAATTCTAATTATTATCACCTTGTCTTTGCTTTTTCTGGTTCCTATTTGTAACTGTGACATCCTTAGTAAAAATAGAGATCTTTTTGTGTAGGAAACCTTCACAGCTTTCCCTGTTGGTGATGTTTGCAGCTAATCAATAATCACTTTTTCTGTCAGTGTCTGCCCTATAATACTGAAACTCCCTGGCAAGCATGTGTTAGTAAGTATAACTATGTTCTGTTTGGTGTCACCAGAGATGTGTAATTACCACATGAAAAATTTAGATATTTATAATGTCAGTTTCTTACGCAAAATACTCTTGCTTCTAAATCAGGGTGGGATACTATGATAGTTTGTTCATCTTTTGCCCTTATAGTTACGAAAACTATTTGGAGGTGTTCACTCATATACACCCTCCCCACTTCCCCCCAAAGAAGTGGTGTTTCACTGCTGCATCATGCTAAACGATGATTATGTTTGAAAGTAGGAACCTCCAAATGTTTCACTATTGCCAATCCAACATTTACCAATTTCCAAGCTACTACTTAAAAGCTTGTTGGAATTAAGTTTTGGATAACTGATGTCAAAAGGATTTTTTTTGCCTGAAACAGTAGTAATAAATTCTGATAGCTGCTTGAATTTCTTGAGCATTGCTGTGCCAGTGAACCTGGAAGTGTGTTGTTATATATTGCTGGTGATTTTCCTGCCTGTTAGGTGTGTTACTTTCACATTCTCCATACTCCAGTGCTAGAAAGAAAACTCTTACATTTTATCTTTTTAAAAATACAATTTTAGTATGGCTTTCTAAAAAGGCATGTCCTCTTACTGCAAAACCTCTGGTACTTTTTTGGATTTATTTAACAGTGGAAAATAAGAAATCTTTAGGCTTCTGTCTCACCTTCTACTACTAAATTTTCCTGTTCACCTGCCACTTTGGTGTCAGATTTTAATGACCATGGACAGGGACCGTTAGTCACCTTGGGCAAGGCCAGCCTCCCCTTGCTGAGTGCAGCAGGCCCAGGCACGCTCTGCCAAAGGACATTTCTGCTTTTCTTGGCCATGTTGATATTGGCCATAAATATTCCTGTAGCAGCAGCAGTAACGTGGTCATCCTCTCCAAGAAGATTCCTGAATATAGTTCTGGGTGATCATTCATCTGATATTAAGACCTCCCTGGACTGTTTCTTTCAGTGTTAGACCACCCTTAACAACTGCTTTCACAAAAAAAATGGTAAAATGCATTTTTTTTGTAGTGCAGGTCATGTTCTGCTGTATTGGGCACATGCTTTGTTTTGCGTTGTTTTTCACAGTAGTTGATATCTTGCAAGGGCTTGTGGTGTTTTGTTGGGTGGGTTTGTTCTCACTTTCATGGAACTGGTCTGTCCAGAGTGTGTAGCAAAGACAACCTTTTCTGTGAGAAACCAGACAGTACTTTGTTTCTTGGATGGGTACTTCCAATGTTTTACAAAATGTTCATGGATTTCTTAAAGTACAGCAGATGAAAAATAATTAGAATGTTGTAATATATTAAATCACATAGGCAAGAGTGATGACACTGCCAAGTAGATCTGCTGCATTTTGCTCTTCCTCTGAAAAACTGGGCTGTACCAGATACTAACCAGGTATAAGGTGCACTTAAAAAAAGGATTAAGGAAGGGATAAGTGGTAATAGTTGACTGCTGGTTTTTACATGATAATATCTCTTCAGTGCTGTAATATACCTCCTGCAGAAGCTATTGTTACTACAGAGACTGTGGTCACTACTGACAATGTTCAGGAGCAATGTTTAAAAGAAACAAGCCCCAAAACTTTGCTGTGCTAGAGGTCTGGCTAGCATGCTGACTGTGCTTGGTAGTAGATGAATGGAGAAGAGAGAAGTACGGGGGGTGTGTGTGTGTAGAATAATGTTCCTCCTGTGTGCCTTTCCAGATCTTACTGGTCCAGAGATGTCCTGCATCAGATTTGGGTTGCTTCCTGCTGTTGAACCTCTCTTTTGTGCATTTATCTTCATTCTTTCCCCTCATCTGTTTGTTTTTGACTTTTACAACAGCTTATTTTTAAATCAGTTGGGGTTAGGGAAGAAGGATCCTAAATTTTCACTTACTGAAGTTGGATAGTTTCTTGTCTCTTGAACTGAAGGCATAAAGAAGTCTTTCTTCATATCTGAAAATCACTTAGGATTTTGCAAGTGTCGCTCATCTGCCAGCAGCAGTTCTGTGACCAATTTAGCTGTGCTTGGGAGTGGAGAGGAACAGCTCAGCCTGTGACTGGAGAGCACCCGTCAGCACTTCGCTCAGCTGCGAGGAGGGAGGTCTTCACCAGGGAGTGCGAACTGAGACTGCTGCCTCCCAAGCGGCGTTGGGCGACAGCGGTGGGAAGCGAGTCAGAGCTGCTATGTGAAGCTGCAGAGCAGTGTCATAGTGTGCTTGCTGACTGGAAGTGCCTGAGAGAAGGCTTAGCACAGAACAGCTGTGGCAAATGGGTTTTGGCACAAAAAGCGTAGGCAGGAGAGCAAGTGGCATAGACAAGGTATCTTGACAGGTTTTGGGGGGTAGCCAGGGTTAAGTGCAGTAGCTTGCTTTAGAGTTATTCAGACACTTACAGAAAATGTGTTGGTTTGGATGTTTCAACAAACTTAGTTTTTCGCTTCCCTATGTAAAAATAAGGGAATTAATTCAGGTGACATGGAATACCTTTGTTACAGTAGGACCTTGTAGAATAAAGTGTAGCCTTAATTGTCTCTTTGTAACATTTTTTCTAGACTGTATCTTTCAAAATGCACCTTAGAAAATCAGTGCAATATTTTCTAGCTGTTTTCCCCCAGGAGAAACTTGATTAAATCCTGCATTTTTTTTGAGCATCCCATTTCTGTTGAACTGTTTATGGTTCAGTGATGATGAGTCAAATCTAAATGTTCTTCCTGTGCTTTTCTTTTCCTGAGCTCTCCTGAGACATTGCATCACTCTCACTCGCATGATGTTTGTGTGACTTCAGCAGGCTTTAACTGCAAGGAAGATGGGGGTGTGTTGTCTAGTAACATGTCACTCAGCCCACTGAGGGTCTGATTTTGATTGTGACAGGCAGGCTATTAGAGTAAATTACCATAGTCTTTGAGTACTTATGTTCTAATTGCTCAACTGGTTCTTCAAGGTCATTCAGGTGAAATCAAGAAGTGTTTTTTAAGCTGTGATTCTCACTTTCTTCCTGCTTTCTGGTACGAATTATACTGTGCCAAGATGGTGTATGCCTTATTTTCCAGAAAATTAACATTTTAGAGAGGATGAATTAGTGTGAAAGCAGCTTGCAAGAAAAACAGTAACTTCTTTTCCATTGTAAATAACATTTATAGGAAGACCAGAAAGATTCCCCCACCCCTTTCCATTGTGATGAAGAGTGAGTGCAAAAATTCCCATGTTCCTGATCCATGGCAGCCTTCCTTCTGGCGCTTAGCTTCACAGGAAAGGTTTTTAAAATATAAAACATTAAAATCATCAAAAAGGATACTCAGGACCATAAAAATAGTTTTTCTTTAATTTAAAAAAAAGTTAGGATTGTCCAGAAGTGACAGCTGTCTGGGTGGTCACTTACACTTTAAATCTCTGCACATAGAATTGTATCTGTCAACATATGGCCCAGTAACTAGATCTTGTGCCATTCTCCTGTCTCTTTAAGAACAATTTAGTGCTATTAGTTAACTTTGTCATCTCGACCACTTTCTTGCTACAGACTTTGGATGACTGCAGTTTCCTAGATCTCCTTTGAAAACTTAATAGATAAATATTAGAAGAAAAATAATCATCTGCTCCTCTAATACTGGTGAAGTATAAAGCAAGCATTAACATACTCTTGGCTGAATGTCATCTGCTCTCGGTGGTTTGCTAATTTTTGAGTTGTCCATTTGTTCCATACTTTTTCTCTAGCAGTACTTTGCTTTGAAACAGACCCTTTAATCCCTCTTCCATAAAGAAGCCTTTCACTGGAAGAATATCTTTAAACTCCTCCATAGTGAACGTGAAGATGCAAAAAATAAATCTGGTGTTTCTGCTGTGACTGTAGCTTGTTTGAACACTTTTTTAGTGCATCTATTTATTTACTTACTTTAGCCTGACAGATCCTGACAGACTACCTAACTCTGCCTTAAAAAAGGATCTAGTTGTAGTTTTTATACTTTTCTTCCTTCATTAAATTGTTTGTGAGATTGTATCATTGTATTTTTTTTCCCGTTTTTAGCTTGCTATTGTTTGAGCCCCATTTGGACAAATTCTAAAAGATTCTTCTCATGTTTTCTCTAGTATGTTATTTAGCCATATCCTTCCCTTGCCTGACGTGTTGGTGTTCACCCCTACTTTAAGTCGTCTTTGTGACTTTTGTGTTTGCTCTAAGCCTCATACAATGTCTTAAATCTCATTGCTTACAGACATCTGATTTTTTGATTATTCTCTTTAAGTTTCCTCCTATTTGTCTCGTTCCTTTCTTTATATTCTTTGGTGTTACTCCTTTAGATATTTCGGTCAGTACTAAATTCTGAGGGGTTTACACTAATATTTTGAACCAAATTCTTAGGACCAAAAGATGTCTTTTCTTTTGTTAGTAGCATGACAACTCTTTCCGTGAAGCTGTCACTCCTGATGTTCAGTATTTTGCCTTGACATCCTGTGACATTTAGTGGATAGCAGAAGCCTCCCACTGTTTTTTGTCTTTGCTTTTGAAACGTTTCTGACTGCCTTTGTCTTGGTCACTCAACATCTGCATGTTTAATGTGATGGCTCCTACATTTCTTGTTATCACTGTCCTAAATGTAGAGAAGGTAAATATGCTCCCTTAATAAACAGATAAAGTTTTTGGATAAATTTGTCTTTTTTGAACTTTCTCAGAAAAAAAAATCTGCAGATAGCAATTTCATTCTAAACTTTCTTACTGGTTTCTCTGTTATTGAATGCACGTCAATGCCGATAACCAGTGGACCTCCGGTACTGGAGGATTTATTTTCTTGGTGAAGAAGACTTTCTTTAATTTGAAAGACTTGTTCTTTTTTCTACTTCCTGCAAAGTGACTGAATAAAAATAGGGAACTTGTTCCCAACTGGCATTTTGCTCCCATGATTTTAGATCCGAGACACTTGAATTGCATATGAGGGTTTTTTCGTAAATACCCACTCTTAAAAGTTAGCATAGGGTATGTCAGTGAAGTTGTGCGGTGTCTTATTTGTATCTTCTCTAGCAATGATTTGAAGATCATGTTTTATCCTCTACTTTGCGTTTGAAAAATCCTGCT
>NW_010135869.1:10201-13740 GCF_000699245.1 Pterocles gutturalis
TTGCAGTAATCTCACTGGCTCTGTAAACTGAGCAGTCGGTAATCCTGTGGATGTGTATAACTGAAGGACGCTCCTTTGCACTGCCAGAGGCTCCAGTTTGAGTTTCTGGTTTGGTAGCAGGGTAAAATATTTTCTGCACTCTGTAAATCCAACACACAAGTTCTGGCAATTCCTATGTTAAACAGGCTGGTTTTTATTGCAGTGTTTAGGGTGGTCATAGGAATATTCATATCAGGCAACAGTAGGTAGAAAACTGGAGAGCAAAAAGAGGTTAGCAAAAACATGTGAAAAAATGGAACAGAGGCATGAGGTAAATTATATCTGAAATTCAGGAGATAAACCAGTGCTCAAGAAGAGGGAAAATGAAGAGTAAAATAATTGAGTGACTTGGTTTCGTGTCTCCCATTTTTGTGAAAATCAAATGCCTTTCCTTCAAGGCAGTGTGATCTAGGGCTCTTCATTGTCACAGACTAGAGTTTGGGTACTGTATTAGCTGAACTCAGTTCTAGTGTCCTCATATAATGCTGTGTGAAAACACTTGGGGCTTGTGAAAGGCACTTCATTGCTATCTGGTGTAGTCTTTGTAACACTTGTGGAGAAACAAGGTACAGAAGAGATCTCTGGGTGGTTTCTGTATGAATTATAACCTGAGGCAGGAGGAAGGTTGCTGCAGCGCAGTAGCCGAATGCCATTTGGAGGCTTGCTGTGTCTTCCTGGTTAACATTGCAGATTTTTCTATTCTATTTTGTGTTGTATTCAACTTTCAAAAGGCAAGAATCTTTCTTTAATTTTCTTGATTCACAATAGAAGTTTAAAAACTAAAAGCAAACAATCACATATAGAAGGAAAAATGTAATTTTTCTGATGACTTTTGGTTTTTCTTGTATCAAGTCTTCCATATCAGAGTCACATTGCTAATAAAACAGCTATAGTACAGAAGTTTAAAATACGTACATGGTAAACTTTTACATCTGTAGAACTTTTGTTACAAAAGAAAAGGGATTTTCCATCTCTGCAGTCAATCAATCATTCAAGTTTCAAAAGCTGTTTTATCAACCCTCAGGTGCAGGGGAAGGTTTTGTTGTTTAATTTTTTTTAATGCTCTTTTTTAGCATTAAACTCAACTATTGTAACCAATGTACTATTAATTTTTTCCAGGTTTCGCTCAATGGTACACAGTTTACAGACAGTTCTGTTGGATCAGAGTTCACGGGTGTTTCTCAGGTATGTGCAGACAGATTTTGTGACTGTATGTGATAGCAGAATTATTTATTAAACAGTATTAAACATTCTAGAGAAAACTCTTCAAAATGATCTGTATCTCTGTTTGAGATTGGGACTCGGCTAACTGAAGTCAGGTTCTGAAGACTTCTCTATTCAAGCTTTAAGAAGCAGTGAAAGCTATTACTTCTAAAGTAAAATTTTATTGTTATAATAAGCTTGAAATTGGACATAGATGTAAAAAAAAATGTATGCAGTTTTATGGTAATAAAGTTATTCTTGGAAAGAAATCTAAATACATAGCAGAGATGCAGTTATTTCTGTTCTGACTTGTCCTACTTCCAGCTTTCATTTATGATGTTCTATCTGAATATGTTTCAGAGAGAAAGTGAGACTGGGTGTTTTCTTGCAGAGATGCATCACACATTTTTTTGAAGCTTGACTAGTGGAAAAATATCTTTCTTTTCTCAAAATGTGCACTTAGATTACACTGAAGAGACATACAGCTGTGTATGTGACCTAATTCCAAGCTCAGCTAATCCAGGGAGAGTTTACTGCTGATCACATGAACAGTCACTGCATTCATCATATTTTAAATAAATAAGAAACTTCAATTAATAGCTTGATTTTAGTATGAGAGAGCCATAATGGGAATCTGAGATAGGTATGGTCTTAGATTTTGTCAAGGTTCTAACTCTCAATTTTATTAGAAATAAATTGCTTAGAAATTTTCATTCTTAGCAGTTAATTTGCGTCGTGCTCTAGGAACCAAGTTCTTTCATTTGAACTTGAAATCTGTTTTAAATATGGGCCCAGCTGAGAGACTGTTAGGATTTTACTGAGTCTGTGAATTGGCCAGAGTGAAGATTGTTGTTCTTACTGTATTTGCCATGGCTTTTTTAATGATCATGATGCAACTTTAAGCAAATTACACAAGTGTTAACTACTAGAAGGCCTTGCAGCATGGCTGGGGCGTTTGCCATGACCCTTACCTTTTGCAAATGAATAAGTGTCAGGTTGTCTTAACTTCTGAAGAACTACTTTTTTGTCCTCTGCTTCTCCTACTTGTTGAAAGACGTCCTGCAGGTGATGATCGTACGGATTTGCCTGCAATAGCTATAAAGATGTCATTGCCTCTCCAACAGAGACTTACTCTGTCTTCAAAAAAAGATTTTAACAAGGAAACTTTTAGGCCTGAAAGGATGAGTAGCCATTAACTGCATTAATAAGATCTGCAGTTGAGCACAGGTCAGCCAAGAGGAATGTCTGGCTTGAGAAATCTGTTCGTGATTGTAGAGCCAATAAGGGGATGGTTCCAGCCTTTCAGGTGGCAGGGCAAGTCTTCCCTCGTGAGAGTGTTTTCTGAAAGCCTGCAGTAGACACCTGGAAAACGTGTTCTTTTTCTTGTTTTAGTACTTAGGTGTGAATTCCTGAAGTGGCATCAGTGAGTAAAGAGATTATTCTTACTAAAATTTCTCAGGAACTTCTAAAAGATAAGGTGATACTTGTGGAGATGAATTTAGTGTGTCTTTTTTTGGTGTCTAGCATTCCTGGTTTTTTTTTTTCCATATTGCTGAGTCTGTCAGTTTTATAAATCCAAAGAACAGAAATATCAGAGTTCGTAATGCTGTACTGTTTTCCTTCAGATGTCAGCAGTAGGGAATAGATTGTTGCTGTGAAGACAAGAAGAGAGTTAGTGAATTGTGTTATAGCTTGGACTAGTCCTTTGCCCTAAAGAGGTTTTCACCTGTGCTTGTGCAGTTCAGCCCTATGGGATCTTTAAGGCAGAATTTTTGTTAGTGTTGAGGTTGGAGCAGTATCTAGAGGAGTGCTTGAATGATTTGTTTACATTTTGCCTTTCCTTTTGAGAATAGTTTGTTTTGAGGCTTATGTAGGTGTTCCTAATTAGAGGCAGAGCTAGTAGCTGTGATGTAATCAGACAGATCTGTGATTCTGCCATTACAGGATGTTTTATTCCATTCGTTATAACTTTGCTTATGTCTTCTAAAGTTGGGTTCTGTTTAGCTTGTGGTGCTTGACATGTTTTTGAGTTTCAGTCTTGGTGAATAATCAGCATCTCATGGCTGAATCATAATTTCATTCACAGAGGCACCTTGGAAGAGAAAATAAGTTTTGAACTGCCCCTGTCCCCCGAAGTTACCAAGTCTACTTTATTCAATACTGACAGTGGATTTTAAGACCCTGCTGGTCGGTTTTGTTCAAACTGAGTTAACCTTTTATTTTGTAACAAGCTTGGCTGAAAGTGCCTTTGTTTCACTTAGTATTGAAGAAGGAGGTGACACAGAACTTCAAAGAGC
>NW_010135869.1:13771-46304 GCF_000699245.1 Pterocles gutturalis
CTTTCTTATCTCTAAGAATGACAACAGTAAAAGGAATTGTACTATCCCTTTTTTGTTTTATTTACTGGATTATTGCATCTAGGCTGAATTACTTTAGAGGGGAAGGCTGCAGTCCGTGCTCACTTGAAACATTACTTTTTAAATGGGAGTGTATTCATAATCAGAGTTGTTTGCCACATGGATATTAATACTGTTGTGTTTGATCTTGGGACACTCCAAATATTGACCATTTAATGATAACTGTTAAAATATGGTTTGTTGGTTTTTTTAAAAAAACAATCTCAGAATAAGTTTTTCTGGTACGTATTCTGTGACTAACCAATTATCTATCAAAACTTTTATTTCCAGACACCATTTACCTTTGGCTTGGGCCAAAGGGCACCATATACAACTGGCGAGCATTGTCTTCTTTGTAGAAGTGAACGAAAAGATACTTCGCTTTCAGAGAGCGGAATAAAAAATTCTAGCAAAACAGCACTTTCCACATCTCCAAAAGCAAACAATATGCTGCATCTTCCACTGTGGGTGTGTCCAGACTGTCGACGAACAGTCGAAAAAGAGGAAAGGCATGCTACAATAGAGCAATCTCTTGTGGTAAGTTGAAGCACTTCAGTTCAGTAGACCAAGAAGATATGTTGTTACGGGCTGAATGCTACTTTGTGCTTTGGAACCACTGGAACTGTAAATGCTTAGAAAGTATTTTAGGAGGTTTTGAGTTATTTTCCCCAGGAGCTAAACTGAACAGGCAAATGGTTTCAAAATGAGGAGTTATCATTCTGAGTTTTGGATTTTTGAGTAGAGCAAGGCTTGGATTTGTTTCTTGCTGGTTTTCTGCCCTTGTCAGTTTATTGAATCTCTTACTTTGTGCTTCCCCTTTAACTAAGTTGTTTCTTCTTCTCTTAACAATGCAACTTTAATCATTACACTTTTTTCCTATTCTCTGTCTGCTCACCTCTACTTTTTCCCTTTGTGAGGTAAACTATCTGAATTTTCTTTGTTCTTTTAGTAGTGTTCTTGAGTCACTACCCTTGCACTGCCACCTTCCTGCATGTCTCTGAGTTTTGTTGTCTTTTCTTTCCTGTATTTTTTCAATAAAGAAGCAGAATGAACTTTGCATAATATGCATAAACAATTTCTTATTCCTTGTTGTAGCACTGCAAACACTGATTTAATATACAGTGCTAACATTTCAAGTTGTGATAATTTTCTAAATTAAATGTTAAAATATAATTTGAAATGAGAATTCAGCCTCAATTAAGAGCTGTGCTTGGTGTAGGAGAAAGATACAAAAAGTTCATTGACAGGTCCAGCAAAACCCCATTAGAAGTAAACTATGGTGCTATAGCAGAACCAAATCTTCACAACTGATCCAGGAAGCCACATGCTTCTGATAACTGGAAGCATTATAGATTGCAGCTGACATCTCTTCGTAGAGAGCTAACAGGCTGTACACATGCCCATAGGCACATACAGATTTTTATTTCAGTAAACAAATTGGTGTGAAGAAAGATGGACTTTGTATAGCATATGTTGTTAAACTCATGTTGAAAGCACAGTTAGTATAGTTAGTTTTTTGTAAGGAAAATTTAAGAATATATTATAAAGTCATAGAACAGTTTGGCTTGGAAGGGACCTTCAAGATCGCTGAGTTCCAGCCCCCCTGCCATGGGCAGGGACACCCTCCACTAGCCCAGGTTGCTCAAAGCCTCATCCAGCCTGGCCTTGAACACCTCCAGGGATGGGGCATCCACAGCTTCTCTGGGCAACCTGTGCCAGTGCCTCACCACCCTCACAGTGAAAAATTTCTTCCCGATATCTGATCTAAATCTACCCTCTTTCAATTTAGAGCCACTACCCTTTGTCCTATTACTCTATGCCCTTGTAAAAAGTTAGGCTACAACTTTCTTGTAGGCTCACTTCAGATACTGGAAGCTGCTTGTGTTGCTTGTATACAACAAGTGTTTACTGATACTCTTGCTATTAACAAGGGTTACTAAAATTAATTAAAAGAGATTATATCTAAGGGAATTATACTGGTAGGCCTGATGGTAAACACATCGTAGAGAGTTCAAAGCACAGCAAGACTGAAACACGTGATTGTTCAGTTGAGTAAAAATTTTGGACATTTAAGCTCTGTTTAATGAGCTAGTAAAGAAAATAAGTGTCCTACAAGTGCAAGGGAGGCAAGATTTGCTTCCTAAATGTTTTCTAAAGTTACAGATACTCCAGATAAAATAGAAATTGTCAGTATTTTTATAATTTGGCAACTGTTTTCTTATTTTAAGAGGAATTTTTACAAAGAGCAAAAGTATTTCCAAGCTGGGAAGCTTGACTTAAAAATGTAAGTAAGTGGATTAGGTGGCTAGTCAAATTAGAGAAACCAGCTAGGAGAAAAAGCAAATGAGCTAAAAAAAATAAAAATTGTTACCAGTTACTGCAAGGCAGAGTATAAGTGGTGGTCCTGTGTTCAGGTGGTTGTTGCTCAAACCGAGCTCCGCTTGGTTGCCTCAGCACCATCCCCAGTACCTGGTCTTGTTGTTGGCAGCAAGTGCATGCAGATTTGTTTTGACCTGTGTCTGCATCCTGCTCCAGGATCTAGGGTGAGGCACAAAAAAAACCTCCTTCAATCATGCTTCTAATGTAGGACAGGACTCTGCCTGATGCCACAGAAAGCTGTTGGCAGCCTGGGGAGGGTGCAGGAGGGAAGCATGGTATGTACTGGGGCTGGAGCACAGAGGAGGGAGAGAAACTGGAGATAAAAATTCCAGCAACTTTGGGAGAGATGTTTGTATCATCTGCTGGTACTGAGCAGCACTGTACACAGGAGGTGGCATCCATTCCCCATGACAACAGCTTTCTGACATCCATTACTGTGAAGTAGTATATCTAGCTGTTATAAACAAGGAGATTCTACGCTTTTTGCTCGAAGAAATTGTTGAACTACAAAAGTCAAACATATTGTCATAGAGACTAAAGAGATATTACTAGTTCATGATTAATCATTAATGAATGATACATGCCTTCTTTTAGCTTAGTTCATTGTTTATGCTGGAGTATGTAAAGGTGATAACTATAACCAACGTACTTCGGTTATTAGAAATGAAACTAAATTTATATCATTGCTTTTCTCTATCTCTTGTGTTTATTAGGCTTTTTGAAGGTGAATTCTTTGTGCCTGGTTGAGTGTCCTCCAAAAATACATTCAGTACTAAGGACTGCCACAGTAGTATTTGCCTACCCGTTAAAATTTCAGACTTGTACTGTACAAACTGAAGGCTACCTGTGTGTTTTCCTTTCAGAGCCAAGATTTCCTTTTGCACATGCCTCTTGGAAACAGTGGATCACAGCAGGAGGAAGAATAACTGTTGGTGCACAGACGGTGCCTGCTGCAGATCTTAGCAATTCCTCTCCTTCAGACATAGCGTGCAACTGTGAGGCCTGTAACGAGCGCAGGTAAGAACTGAGTTCAAACTCAGTAGTGTGGTGCCTGTAGTTGGACTGTCGGCAGTGCTGTAGCTTATTTGTTGGTGTATGCTTAAACTCTTCAAACAGGCTATTCAACAATGACAGTAACTTATGGATAGCAGCTTCTATCCAATTTTATACTTGATTTTAGATATGTACTTTATTTTGTGCATTTTCAGATGTGTGTTGCTTTTCCTGAAGAGCATCTTCAGAGCAGTAGGACTCAATACACCTATGCAATGCAGAAATAGAGAGTAATTATTTTTGTCATTATTTGCAGAGAAAATTCAGCAGAGCCTGAACGTGAACCTCAGCAGCTTCAAAATTACTGGTCAGAAGTAAGATACATGGTTCGGTGTATATATCGCCAAGCAGGGACCCCTTTGGCAGATGACCAAGACCAATCTTTGGTACCAGATAAAGAAGGAATGAAAGAGCTGGTGGATAGGTATACACTTTGGAAAATATCTGTTAATTGCTAAGAGGATTTTTAAAATTAGTTTGTAAGTAGTTCAGAGTATTGCTTTTTAGCAGAACGTTATTTACCGTCCATAAGTCTGGTTGCTTGGAATTATTGCCTCTCCACTAGAATGAAAAGTCAGAATAGTCGATTCTATTTCATGCAAGATTTTTAAATGCTAGATGGGATGCATGGGAAGCTATTAAATTCTGCTTGCAGTAGGAATATTAATGTATAATTATGGAAGAGTCCCAAAAACTTATTCTTCGAAAGACCTTGAGATTATTGTTATTAATAAAACACTGTTTAGTTTGAATTGTTCCACCTTAAAATCTTACCTTGTTGAACTAACCTGCGTAAAATAGTGCTTGCACTTTACTGTAGTTGTAGCAGCTAGAAGAGACTTTAAAAAAAGGTAATGTTGGCCGTTGATCACTAGATGAGGTGGCTTTGGAGAACTTTCTCATTTCAGAAGTTGAAATCATAGCTTTTCTAGGTGTGAAGTTGAAGATGTGCTTAATGAGATCCTCAGTTGTGGGGTTTTTTCCTTTTGAGAATATTGTGGCTGTCCTTACAGTGCTCCAGGAGGTCCATTTCAGTTTCTATCTAACCAAATGTGTGGTCAGAGAATAGTTGCTCTCCTTGGCTGTGTATGTACTTAGTATACTAAGGTCTGACTAGCCTGACAGACTGTAGTTCTTATGTGGAATTTTTAGTTGAAGGTAAATTCTGGTGAGGTAAAGAAAGTTTAGAAAGATTATAGTCATCTGGCATTGCTCTTTGTGTGACTATACTCCTGAGTCAGCATTAATAGGTAGTTAAATAAACTTATTGCACTTCTGTTACATGAAAACTGAGTGGTTTTGAGCATGAGTTGTGTACATGTAGAGTAATATAGTCTGCCTCCCTGTTAGTCACACTTCATTTGTTTAAGTGATCAAAACATGTAGTGTAGGTTCTTGAAATCAAAGATGCTTGAAAGTTGCGTAGTGTGTAGGTAATTAAAACTGAATCACAGATGAAATGCTTGTTGATTTTTGTGCAGTTTCTCTTTAATGGAAGAATTTTGGAAATTGCAACACATAATGTGTATCTTATGTACTTAGGAGCTTTGATTTCTCTAGAACTGTTTTTCGCTTTTGAGAGAGATTATTAAAATACAAAAGCAGAAACAGGATCTCAAAGAAGGGAATCTTAAACGTCAATATTTTTTTTTTCACTCAAGTTCCTTATCGTCTTCAAAGTATGAAATAAAATTAGGATACTGTGTTTGAGCACACACCAGTGTGTCCAGTCAGTGGTGCTTATGTCAAGCAAAATTTTTTAACAAAGCTAGTCAGTGTATGTATTGAAAGTGTAAAAATAAACAAACAAAACCAACCAATCAAAACAAAAGCAAAAAACCCAAAACAAAAGACCCCAAACCAAACCATGGAGGTAGCATGCTAAAGATCGTGCTGTGGCCAAGGAAATCTATATTTAAAAGGCAGAAATTCCTAATTCCATGCTCAGCTCTGTTAGACACAGCTATTGAGAAACAGACTGTCTGATCTTCTTACTTGCATATAAGTAGTGGTTCCCAGTACTCTCCCTGTTGTACATTGGAGCACTTTATGGCAATATAGTTCTCTATTTTGTGAGAGATGAGGGAAGAGCCAGGACTAGATAACAGCAGACTTCTATTCATCGAACTCTTAAGTACTTACCTGATCCCTTTCTTCTTCCCCACCTCCCTGCTCTGTAAAAAGACTGAGGCAAGTGCTTAAATTCCATGCACAGGACTTTAAATAATATGATTTCACTCAAAAGTGCTTCAAAGCAGTCCTTGTGTTCAGTTTTCTTCTGTGTGAGGTGGTTCAAACCCATGTCTCGCTTCCAGGGGAGTATCAGCCTAGCCAGCTGTATGCTGGCCTTAGCAGGAAGCCCTGACCCTCTTTGAAGCTGTGTCTTACAGTGACAAGTCTTGCAGATATTGAGCGGCTGAACAGGGTGCGTGGAGGGCAATATGGTTCTGGAGCTTCAATGTTAATGTGCTTCCCTGGGACAAATGAGCCCCCAGTTTGGTCCTTATTCTAGATTTAAAAAAAAAACCAACAACCAAACCCTACCACCAAAACCCACAAACAAACAAAGCCAATCAACCAAACAAAAAAAAAAATCCAAAAACCCCACCACCATTCATTTGTAATGATTGCAGCTTAGGTACTACCGTAGCAGAGTGTCTCAACTCATGTTCCTTGAAGAACATTCTTTGTGGCCTTGTGAATCCCACACCTCTGCTGTGTAGTGGCACAACTTTAATAAAAGGCGCAAAAAATGTTCTTGTACAGAACCCCATGTACTTGGGGTAAGAAACTCTCAGCAAAGATCAGAAGGGGTTTTCTGACTGAGTGTCTTAAAAGCTTGGTAATTGTATGAAATGTCTTCTTTCAGTTCAGCTCAACAGCAGAACGGTAACGGTCCCCCAAAGCAGTTATCAAGTCTGGTGTGGTTAGTATGTATTTAGGCGTGTTGTGGCTGCCTTACAGGTCTAGCTCCTTCAGTGGCATGAAGTAAATATCTTTCTACAGGACATTAACCAGGCCTAGGCCTAGGTCTGGCTGTTGCAACTGGGACACTTATCAGGGCTTTATATAAGAACCTGGAGAAGTTGTAAAGAAGCTTGTCTGAAGAGTCTAGGTGTTTGTAGGGTTGTATGCAAATTGAGTAAAAATTTTAGAGCTCCCAAGTTGAAGTGAAATACTGAGGTCCTAAATTAATTTGTTCCTCAGATGTGCAAGCATCCTCATCCTAAAGCTACTTAAGATTTCTATTCCACAGTGTAAAAGTAGGGATCTGGACTGTTCTCTGAGATGTAAGGTAGTTCTGTAAACCCTAGCCATTGTTATCTTTTGATGATGATGATGATGGTAACTGGTAAATACTTTTAGGAAAGTAAAATTGCTGATTACATGCCTTTTTTTTTTTTTTTGAACATAAATATTCAAAAAATACAGGCTTTGTGAAAGAGATCCATATCAGCTTTACCAACGGTTGGAACAGCAAGCTAGAGAGTATGTGCTTGAAATGAAGGTTCGTCTGCTCAGACACTTGTCACTGGGATCTAAAGTTGCATCAACATTAGCAATACAAGGGCCACCACAGGCACATCAGTTCATCTCACTCCTACTTGAAGAATACAGTGCACTCTGTCAGGCAGCGTGTACAATCAGCGCCTTTCTAGTTACTCTGGTAAGACTGAAAAAACAACCTATAGGCTTCTACTTTCTAGGTGTAATGCTCGCAGAACTGTTCTGGGCTCTTCCAGGTGTCTTCTGTGGTTTGTAAAATGTGAGGGGTTTATTGTGTGTGTGCTTGGAGATGGGGATATTCTGACAATGCAAATTTAATTCTTTAGAAATGTATATCAGGCATCTCTTACAGTGAATTGATGAAATTACCTTTTGATTATAAAGAAAAAGGTGGGATGCTGTTTTGCCACTTATTCTGAAACTAATCTCTGGGCAGATCTACAAAATTTTAGATAATTCTTTTGAAAATGCATGAACCACTTCTTTTAATCTTTAGTGGTCTCTTGACAACCATGTTTAAAGGACACAAACTTTTATGTGCAGCACTAACTTAGATTGTTTCAATGTTCAATTTTGCTTTTCACTTATAAGCAAGAACGGCTGCTTGAAAATGTGATCTCTTGCCTCAGAATTAATCTGCTATGTTATTTATTATTTCCCAAGTTCCTGTTCTTTCTTACATGCTTTTTTTGTCAACTGATTGTGATGTTAGATTTGGGATTATATTGTCAGGTAGAAAATAATCAATAGCCTTAGAAATCTCTTCTTGAGTAACTGTCTATCAGGAGTGAGTAATGTAGTAAAAAAATTCGGTAATTCTGTTTGCTTGAGGGCTGAGAAGGTTATTAATCCTGTTTTGTTAATAATCCTTTCCGGTACATCCTTTAATGTCCTTGTCGTGTACATCCCTTTTCTTCTGTAAACTTTGTGCAAGCAGGAAAAAATAAGTGGGTAGACTGGAAAATTTCGGTTTTATTGCCAATTAGATGAAAATGTCTCTCTAGGTATATAAAGAGAGGAAAAGAACAGGCAGTAATGGGATTATGATGGCCACAGGTGAGAAGGATATAAAATGGAGGGGAAGCAGTGTGTCATTACTGAGGTAGGGCTAGTAGTAAAATTGAATTGGCAAAGCAGGAAGATGTTTCTGTTAAGAAATTTGAGCATATCTGATACTTTTTTTTTCCTGTTGTCAGTGCTCTGTGTTTGCTGTTGCCTGTACTGTCTTCCCTGGCTTTATCACTTAGATACAGATGTGAGATCATTGCTATCGCCAGTTTATTGGCTGCTTTTAATAGTCATCAAGTCTCTAACAAGGTGCTGGAGAGGAGATTGCTCTTCATGTTGATTTGCTCTGGAACTTAGAAATCAGTTCAGCTGAAAAGTGGGTGGATCACAGTACAAATGTTAACTTTCTCAAAGTAGATGTGCCAATAATAAATCCATTAATTCCAGAATTACATAGCCTATCAGAAAATAATTTTAAAATACTTTTTTCCCCTGTGGTTATTGTTGTGGTCTAGTAATCATGGAAACTTAGCAGGTGTGAGAGATTGAGATAGTGGCCATGAAGAGACAGGAAATGCTTGAACTCCCTAATCTATGCCTTTTCTGACAAAACTCAAAGTAAAATAAAATTCCTAATCTCCTTTAAAAAACCAAAGCATAAGAAAACACAAAATACCCCAGGCTTTTCTCCTCCTTTTAATTCTGCAGTCTAGTGAGTACTGAAAACTTCTTTCTACTGAGCTGTGACATTCAGAAACTGAAATGTGAGAGTGTAGGATACTCTCTTGTCATACATTTCTTAGATTTATTAAATAACCTTTTTATTAAATGAAGTAGTATGTCACAGCTTTCACTACAGGTAGCAGGGTCACTAGCCTTTTCAGTGTGCATGGTTGTTTTCTCTCAAGATACCAGTGCACGATGGAAGAAGGAATCTTTTCAGCTGAAATACATAAAAGGCAGTCAAGACCTCTAAACTTAGTGTGACCTTCCTTTTAAGGGTAAAACCTTAGCATGTAGCATGCTGTACAAAGGCTGTACAAATGGCTTGACTCCCCACCTGTGAGGAACTAATTTCTCAATGAAATTTTGAACAGTTGTCATTCCTTTCAAACAAATCTAGCTAACTAGAGCAGGAACTCCCAAAACCTTGTGCCCCACCAGGGTCAGTACAGAAGAGCCCTCAAGTACACAGGATAGCAGACTAGAAGGGAAAATTTACCTGGTATTTCTTTGAAAAATATTGTTATCTGTGCAATCTGATATGCAAGATTTTGTAGATAAGTGTTGACTGCTTTGTTCACAGCCTAGTATGGAAATTCCTTAGGAAATCGACCTTTCTCAGTGTTGTCCCTTGAGAAATTATTAGCAATTGATTGAAATTTTAAATATTTTGAAGACTTAATGATCAAAGTGAAAGGATATGTGTGTCTTGTGCAACTCAAAAAAACCTACCCACCCTTCCTAAATAGTAATAAAACTCCAAACTTGATTCTTTTTTTGAATACTGATAGTATTGTGTTCAGGTCTGACATAAATATTTATTTGGTTTTTAACGCACTATGCTTAACAAAACTTTGGAACTCCAGAGTGTTCTGATATTTCTAGATACTTGAGGTTACAGTGCATAGTGCTCACTTGCTGATCTGATAGCCAGAATACTTGCATTTAATTTTTGTGTGTGGGCGCATCCTGGTATAGAAAACCTGTGTACTGCTTGCTATATGTGGGAAAACTTACTGACTTGAAAACATATTATACCTACCTTTGATTCTTATGTTTTGATAATAATAGATTTAACTTTTAGGCCTTGAGATGATATACAATTATGTGTTAGATAACCTCAAATAGAAAAACATTCTGTGTAGTAGAGAAGTAAGCTGTTGGTCTTTTGTCTATTTAGAAAACTTCATTTTTGAAGATTACTTGGAGAGAACTGTTTACTTGATTTATGTCAGTTTTGAATAAAGACTGTAGCTTGCCATCATATATGTGTCTGTGACTAGGTAAGTTCAAAGAACTGAAAACATAATCGGAAACAATTGTTTGACAAGAAAACCTGAGAGTAACTGGTTCAGATCATAAAATACATGTTTCAGTGCAGAAATGAATGGAAGCTTTCAACAACATAGTCTTAATTTTTCTTTTTTTCTAATCCATGACAATTTAGGAAAACAAGGAAAGATGCTATGGTTATTTAAGTCATTAAAGAATTACTTAAATTCTGAGTTTCTGGGTCTTAAAACTGGGTAAGATCTGAGCTGGATAATCCAGCCTGTAGGTTGGAAACTAGATTTATTTTTTTTTTTTTAATTCTTGCTGTGGACAGAATTTTTTTTTGTATTTTCTAACCCTGGCTTATTTTTGGATGGTTTTTCATTACAGGAAAATGAACATTTGAAGAAATTTCAGGTGACGTGGGAATTGCACAATAAGCATCTGTTTGAAAACCTGGTATTTTCTGAGCCACTCCTGCAGAATAGCTTGCCAACTCTGGTGTCACAGCTAAGGTAGAGTTTTAAGTTTTCTTTTGTAATTTAAAGGAGAAATCAAACCCCATGTTTGCAACCACAGCTTTAAAAAAAAAAATTTTGCTGCTTCTGCAATTTAATAGGTAAAAAACCTTGTTTATCTGTCTTGAAAATGGTATTCTTGATTGTGTAGGCAGCTGTCATAACTTGCTTGTAAGAAGAATTACTACCCTTACCTGCTTATTTGTAGGTTACCTAGTAAAATGACAGCATCCTATGAAAATGCTGATGGTATGACTGAACAGTACAGTGTTCTCTTGTCATCAGGCATTGCTACTGTCTTTACAGTGCTGCAAGCAGATTAAAGCCTCAACACCTTCATGCTTCCCACAGTGCACAAATAACTTACTTTGGAGGTTTAAGCAATCTTTTCATTGGAGAAAGCAAAGGAAACAAAATCCCTTGCTATATGCTTGTAGGTCTGATAGCATGTTGCTTTTCCTTGGGCTTTAAAATGTATATTTTTTTAGTAAGGTTGCTCTCCTTATAATTTGTGTGCATGCAAAGTGTTTGGGTTTTTTAGGGAAGAGGTATTAATTTGTAGAAACCTTATTCTTTATCCTAACATATACGAATGTTTTTGAAACACAGTCATGGATGGTTTGTGTTGACCACTCAGTCTCGTTTCTGGTGAGGAGACATTTATGCTTTGTGTACATGTGTATTAAAGGTATTGTCTTGGGTGCTTTTCCATGCTACAAGAGCAGTTTGATTAAGTCTGTCATAAGAGATGCTGCTCACAGTGGATAAATAAATTTCTGATTGGTTCTCCTTTCGCTAGTAGGTACTAGGAAGGAAAGCAAGAAAAGGTAAGAAAGCTTGTCACCAGGCTTAGCAGGAATCCTAAGGTCCCTCAGAATAACGTGTCTAATTGGTTTACTTGAAACTGGGTTGATACTGAAAGCCTTTTTTTTTTTGTTTGTTTCTAGACAGGTAATTCTGTTGTTATATTCAATAGCATGTTGTTCAAGTGCATATTTTCCCAACAATCTGTGTTTGACTTCCCAGTACCACTGTCACTGACACTATTCCTCAGTCATCTCCATGCTTTCTGACAAGGCTTCTCTGTATCTCTTAGTCCAGCAAGTCTGCCTGTATCGAGACTGCTTATATTGTCTTCATCTGCAGACATGAGAATTGTTTTAGTGAAGCTTATGGCCATTATTTGACAAAAGCATTGGATTGCTTTCATTTACCTGTTGTTCTCAAGTGCTACTGCAGTTAAAGTCTGAGCAACAGAAGGTGTTTCTCTTCAGAACTTCACAGTAGTGACAGCTACCTTCAAGGCTTGGATATGATGAAGTCAGAATCTCTTCCTGCAGGAATTTCTTATCTAGCGAACATAGATGTGCTGGAAAGCTTTAGTTTCACGTAAGCTGTCATTTTGCCGGGATTGATTCACATGAGCCTTTTGGAAGGAGAGGTTCAGCATGAGCTTCCTGTTCCATGGTTTTTAGTTTATATGGTATGTGTCTTGTTTTTCTCTGGTGAACATAGATTACTCCTGTTTTCTTGGACTCCCAAGATTTTACTGCTGAATTCTCTTGCTCTTGAAGTAAGAGAATTAGTTAACCTTCACCAATAAATTTTTCTAGAGGGTAATGTGCCTTCCATTGGGAATTGATGGAGGAATGTTCCATCAGAGAGGCCTCACATGGAGATGCAGGGATCAGCTTAATCCCCTGATCATTTGGTCAGTAGAGAATCATTTGCATGCAGTAGAGAAGGTATTGCCAGATTTTCTTTACAAAAGAGCATTAGTCTCACTGTTTTCTCTTCTGGAAGAAATGTGAAATGGTGTTTTGGCATCTTAGCTTCACTTGCATTTTAGGTGTTTACCCTTTCTCTGATCCCTTATTGAAATCACAAAATATTTGGTATATCTGTGGGTTTTTCAAAATATAGTTGGTGTGCTGTGATTAGTTCCAAGGATGCTTATCAGATGTCAGACTAGAAAAGATGCTCACTTAGGGAGGTTTAAACATAACAGTCTTGTGGGGGTGGAGGTTACTAGCTAATAGGAGATCAGCTGTGTCAGTATTTCACAGGACTGGTCATCTACTCAGGGTAAACCACCAGGGTCTCAATGTGTTTTATCTTGTTCTGCTACATAGTCAACACCTCTGGTTTGTTTAGGAGGCACACTCAGTTGTACAGTCTGCAGACCAGCTGTGAGAGCTGTCCATGTGCTTGTCAAGAGTTAATTAGTCAGCCAGGCTTCTAGATCAGGCACAGCATTTCATAAGGCCATATGTTCATAACCAGTATTACATTTCGTAGGTGAGAGACTAGTCTTTCCCAATGAAGGTGTCTATATGAAAAGTTTCTTAGAGGTTAAGTATCTTTTTTTGCGTTAAGATGCTTTTGATTACATGCAACCATTGGCACACTCACCTCCTGCATTCAGCAAACTGCTTTATTGGGGATTGGTAATGAAGTAACTGACTGATACCAGGGCTTTTCTGGCTTCTGCTTTCCCTCTGTGGGATGGGACAGTGTTCAGGGTATATGCGCAGCTTCAATTAAATGCTGTTGGCCAAAAATTCTGGGTTCCTAATCAAGATACGCAGGCATACAGTAGGATCTAATGTCAACAAGTATGCTGTGGAAGATTTGGTTACTGTAAAGTAAGCAATTCTTCTTAAGTTTTGTGCATGTGTGATGCTTTTTATTACCATTTTTTACTGCAGTCCAGGGATATATTCCACCTGTGTTTACGGGACTGAAAAATTACCTAGACTGTTGCTTTAAACTTGCCTTGGGGGTGAAAGTACATTTACTAGGAGCATGTTAGCCTTTACTAAAGTATCACAATAAAAATGGAAAATGTAAAGGCTGTTGCATTGATAGTCTAAATTTTTAAAAATCCAAGTTCTTTTTCTTCTAACTTGAGATCATATTTTTAAAAGATTTTGTGTACAACCAGTGTTTGAAAGATTAGTACTACTAGCTTGAATTTGTTGGCTAAGTGATGCTAACATCATCTGTAACTTACTGAGTTGTCTGTTTGCTCAGCTCTTCATTGTATTTAGTTGCCATGTTAAAATTAAGGGTTCATTTCTTTGCCAGATGATAGGCAGGACTGTGTAGTTTTTTAGGTTGGGTTAGCATCCCATTGGAGTGGAAATCTATAACAAATTTCCTTAGAATGCTGGAACTGGGCTTAAATGTCAAGTTTTGAGATGCTTGAATTCTGTTTCTTGGTACTGGCTTTGACTCATCACACAACCTCTATGCCTAATTAACTACCAACCAGTTTTCTCTTAATTACCGAGTAGGGGAAATGTTGAAAAGCTGCAGTTTATTTGTGTCAATTTACAGGTCATTATAATTCGATGTGCTTTAAAAACAGATTATCAAATAAGATTTTTGTCTTTTTATTTATTTCTAAAGTTAAGATTTCATGAGATTGCTTGCTTACTTAATCATTGTGCTGATGCACTCTAATCACTTTTAAAAGGAATTTGCTGTACAAGAATGTAGCAGTAGAAAGGAAGGTAAATCTGTCTCCTATTCCTGGGGCTCCCTACAGAGACAGTCATCACTAAATGGCATAACCGTGTTTTGAACTTGATGCTGCTCAAGTGATAATTTGGTTGCATGCAGTTACCTACTGTCTCACTTGCCTCATTCTACAGCACTTCTCCTGGCTGAAACTCCAACTCGTCTAGTAACCTTTTTAGCATTGATCATGAGAGTTCTGATTAACAAGCTTCTGGCTTTATTTTTACTATATAGCTCTGCAGTTAATAGTCGGCATGTATATTTAGCCCCCAGAATTTGGAAGGATAAATATATCAAGCACCAAATTGGAATAAATACGGCTCAGTAGGTTTGACATCTGGTTGCTCATGGGAAAGAGGCTCTAGAAATGTTGCACTTCCCACATTCTTGCTATTGTTGGTTACAGAACATTGGAACAAGCAGTTGTTGGATATTTTTTTGAAAAATGACTAAAAATACTCAATTTTGGAATACAAGCAGCTAGGTGTATCAATAACTGCTCTTTAACTAGACTTTTTTTGGTTTAGAAGTGTGATTTTTTTTTTTTTTTTTTTTTTTTTTTTTTTTTTTTTTTTGGTGAAATGTCTCTTCCATAACAAGTCCTGTTTGAACTTTTAGGCTTGGAACAACACACGATTCCTGTAGTGAAGATATGTATAGTACCTTGCTACAAAGGTATCATCAGCTGGAACAGGAAATGGGTCAAGTTGCTGAAGCATGGCTTGAATGCCAGAAGAGAATAGATGATTATGTTGATGAACAGGTAAGAATCATGTAAACAGTCTCAAGATTGATTATGTAGGGAAGCAGTCCACACAAGGCTGTGCCTCCAGTGAAGAGTTTCCTTGATTTTTAAATTTTTTTTTTTAATCCAGAGCTTTAAAACAACAAAATGTAACTTTTTTCATTGGTGTTAGTCTTTCAGAATAGAAAGGAATGCTAACATACCAATATGTAACAGTGATGGTAACAAAACATCTTCAAATTGTTGAAGCAGATTGTGCCATTGTTTAGAGATGGTCTTTGAACATTTTTTAATGACCATAGGCTGTAAATTACCCATAGCACAGTAATCTGAAACTTTCTTTTGTAGATGTCACTGGGAAGAAAAAAAACACCAACAACCCAATGAAAGCCCCTAAGCTTCCAAAATAATAATTGCACTAAATGAAATTCAGAGGACAAGATAGCTTTTAAAAACCAGTGCATGTTCCATAGTGTGATAGTGACCTTTTTACAGCTGTCAAAATCAGAACTCCAGAGTCTCACTATATAAATATTTGAGACCTCTGAAGTTATCCTTTTTTAATTAAGTATATGTTCTGATAGCTGATTCTTCTGAGTTGGTGCTACGTTTCAGAAAACAATCACGTTTGTGCTGACTCCTACATTGTCAGGAGCTTAATTTTTGGAAAAATATCTGTTTATTTTGCAAATGGTTTTTCATACTCTTCCAAAATTGCTCATGTGCTTTTTGTGTCATGTTGAAAGAACTTCATTTTTTTTTTTTAAATGCCTCAGGATAAGGCTTTGAATACTGTTTAGTTCAATCTTAAGTATACTAGAAGAAAGAATATTTCTTGAAATAACTGAAGATACTGAATTTGGTATAACTCTTCTTGTATTTTGAAGTTTTATGAGCACTAGGAATATGGAAATCCAATTTGAGATTTAGTAATGCTGTGTTACTCCTATAGATGACAAACATATTTTAAAGTCTTATAGTACACTGTAAATGACCTTCAGAAGCTGTTCCTTGTAATGTAGATGTTAGGTGAACTTTTAAAATTAATTCAAGTACCTTCATGATGGAGACAGGACATAACTAATTTTATTTTTAGAGATTGTTCTATATTTGGGGTCTGCATCTGTGAGCTCTCAGTTCCAAGGCTTTCTCTTGGTCTGGCTGCTTTTGTGCACCTAAATATTTGATTACAACTTGGTAAAATTTCATTGTCTCAAATTTTGTGCTGCTACAAGTCATTTTCCCGATGGTTGTCAAGGTGTCATGGCTGTCTGATACTGCCTCTCCAGTAAGAAAGGATGCCCATTCACGTCTCATCGTTCACTTATTTTTCCAAAAGACACAATTTCTGTAGAGCTGCATTCATATCAGGCTTCTGACTGGTTGATCTGCACTACTTCAAAATCAACTCATAACTGATTTTCGTGAATTTCTCTCTAAGGGACCATGCAACTGCCACAAGTACTGTGTTAGAGCATTTTTTTTAATCTGCTCAGTGAAGCCTGTGTCCTGATGCAAACACAAACCCTTCTCCCATTTGGAGAGACTTAATATGATGACTTCTTATTTCCTAATGACCAAAAAAATCTGGAAGGGGGATAGGTAGGGAAACAATTCTAGAACTTAAGCCATCCTTGGGCCTTAAACCCCATGTTGTTGATAACCTATGGTTA
Source organism: Pterocles gutturalis (assembly GCF_000699245.1). Classification (NCBI taxonomy): domain Eukaryota; kingdom Metazoa; phylum Chordata; class Aves; order Pterocliformes; family Pteroclidae; genus Pterocles; species Pterocles gutturalis. Next base: position 30,229 of record NW_010135869.1, read on the forward strand.
TACTCTCTTGACCAAAAATGCATAATTCCCTGTGACCATTTTACCTGAATTTGCAGTGGTATTTTTGTCAACAACATAGAAATCAGAAAACCTGGCTACTATGGAAACTGTGGATCTTAACAGTGAATGTATGTTCATTACTTGCTGCTTCTTAGCTTAACAAAATTGCGAGGTTTTATTGCTGGTATATCAAGGGTTAGAATGCAGACCATTACAGAGGAAAGCGTGAGAATGGTTTTCGTTTGTGTACTGTGGAACTACACCCAAAATTTTAGACAGGGCATTAGCAGAGGTAATTAATGGACCCTCCACTGTGGTATGTTATGTTACTTGCTCTTGGGGAAAACAAGTGAATAGTTTTTGCAAGCAATATAAATACTGTTTTTGGGTTTTTTTAAGACAGTGTAAGATAGCTGTGTTGTAAACAGACATGTGACTTAACACACTGCCATACCATGTGTGTATGCTGTAATAACGTGTAGAATAAGGATTAATTTGTATCAGCACCTGTATTCATCATGTTAAAATCTGATGAAGGTGTTTAGCATATCTGGAATATAGGAGAGTTCAAGTCTGTGCAGCCTGTGCCTCCAGATCCTGTTTTTCTTAACAAATTTAGACTACATTTAACTCAGGAGGACCTAAATACATCTGGATCATTTCTATAAGCAATAGCTAGATAGTTATCAGTACTTTCTGTGAAGTATTTCCTTTTTTTTTTTTTAATTGCTGGCTTCCACAGAAGAAAGGTATACAGGAATCCCTTTGCCCAGCTCCGCAAAAGCCCAAGGAGAGTTTATCGCTTGTCTCTTCATATTTATATGTGATTTTATTTGTTTTTAACAGTCCTGGTCAACTTAATAGAAAAAAATAGTATTATATGGACATAGTTGGTTTTTGTCTTTATAAGGTGGCTGTAAATAATTGAAACACTCACTGTTTTTTAGTGCTGAGAGTTTGTGATAAGAAGAATTATTTTTATTATTACTAGTGAAACAGGCTAGGAATATAGACTAGATTCACAGGTAGAATTTGGGATGCTCAGATATGTTATTCACATTTGATACAGAGTTTAAATTTGGAAGCAACAAGCATCCTGTGATGTACGTATGAAGGATCAGAGTTCTCACAGGTGATGCAGTGGTTTTTGTCAGTTCTGACCAAAGTGCTAGCTTTGTTCCATGATTGAATCTATTTCAGAATGGAAAAATACTTGTTCATCTGCCTGTCTTAGTTTACCATGTCTTGTCTGATGGATCTCAAACACTCTTTAGTTTCAAATGAACAGGGAGGAGGGAAGAGGGTGGTAGTGGACCTCTCTTCTTCATTGGGCAGCAGTGGTAGCATATTCATTGCAGATGTGCAAGACTGAAGGGTAAATTTTTCCTTCTGATGGCATTTGTATTTACCTCACTGTCCGTATCAGAATTCTTGGGCATGGATTGTGTGGTTTGTATTGCAGCTGCTTTGCTCTGCTGAAATAAATATTGCTTGGGGAAAAGAAAGAGGGGAGAGAACTGATTTCCTATTATTTATGGAATTAATAACTTAAGATACTTGCAGACATGGGTATTGGAAAGGCTGCAAAGTTGGAAGTAGGAAAGCTTGAGCTTCAGCCCCTCTTCCCATTAATACTCAAGAGCACCAAGACTAAAACCATGCTGTTTTCTTTGGCAGATTCTTGTCAGGCTTGAGTAGATAGCTCCCAGTTAATGCACTGATTGTTTTAAATGTAACTCTTTGGCACTGAAGTCTTCTCTTATCATGTATAGCGAATTTAGGTGCCTGTCTTTGATGGTGAGGATTCATCTTGGTGGCAGGGCACCTAAACCAGTGAGTGTTGCTCTGTTTATTGCTCAAGGGTGCTCAGAAGCTGATAGTACAGCCAGGATGAAATTTCCGATGTTTTTGTCCACAGGCTCTGCGGTACCTTTTAGTGTGTCTGAGAAAAGCTACCAGTGGTTCAAGAATATTTCATGCATGCTATTTTTTCACACATGCACCTGATCAACTCATTTTTTTGGTGTTAACGTAACCTCACTGGAGCAAGGGAAATAAAAATCCACAGTAGTAGTTGGAATTCCATACTGCTGATTGTTTCACAAATTCGTTAGGCAAAACTTTTCATTTCATTTTCACAAGTTAAATAATGATAATAGCAATAATACACTTAAGTTAATAGTAAGACTTTAAAAGATCAGGTATGGATTTCTGGAGGCATGCTTTTGAAGAAAATAAAAAAAACTTGTTATCTGTATAACCTGCCAGGCTTTGGCTCACTAACATATCTTTATGAAGCAATTTGTTATATTCTGTAAGGTGGTAGATTTTTTTGGTATTAGTTAGGTAAATGAAAAAACTGTAAAAGATAACCTAGATAGTTGTTTTTCCCCACTGATGAAGTAGTGCTCTTAATATGCTGTGAGGTACAACAGGAGAACCTTTGTTCTTGTGTTGTGCTGTGTCAAAATTCACAGAAGCTTTTGTGTTCAGAGTGAATTTATTTACTAAATCAGAAAATATCCTTTGTGTACAAGAAGTTACGAACTCTATGTGCATTTATGGTGATGTGATTAAAGGATGAGTAATTATAAAATGTTTTTCCAGCCTTAGATAAATCATGGACATGAAATACATTGAGGAATAGAAGTGGTAAATACTGTTAATCTAGGTCACTACTTCTAATTTTTTTGACACTTTGGGTGGCTAGTTCCACATGTGGTACATCAGAGTTTGCACTTGAGCCTGTGTTGAGGCCTTGCCTGTATCTCTAGATTTTAATGGATTTTAGTGGATCTGAGATGTTGAGGATTTAATGCCAATCACATTTTATTGAAAATGCTATGAAAATATTTAATAGAAAGAAATACCAATGTAAGTAAGAACAGTGGAAAAATCTGACTGAAAGTGTAAATGAATATAAATAGTATGTTTAAGTGACTTGAATTAAATGATTAGCAAATAAAATACACTTAATGTTGACTAAGTATGTAAGTACTTTGAAAATACTATAGACAAGCTAGGTTTAATGAAACTGACAGACCAATTGACAACAAAGTGGGTTTTCTATGATTAAATCAATGAGCTTTCCTTAAATTCTGTTTTAGATGGCAATGAAAACAAAACAACGCATGCTAAAGGAAGACTGGGAATTTTTTAAACAGAGGCGTTTTATTGAAGAGCAGGTAGGATTTCTTTTCTATACCATACTAATTCATACTAACGCTTCATGTATATTTGTAAGATGGAAACATATGAGTGTAGTATGTTGTGCTAGCTCTATATGATCTAATTCTGCGACTATGCCAGGCATGAAATTTAGTCACCTAAAATACAGAAAAGCAACATCCAAGAAGAGTATGTAATAGTATGTTATCTTAGTTACTACAAGGTAAAAACATGAACACCATAGTCTTAGGATTGAATACCAGGTATAAAAATTTTTTTATACAGTAAAAGGGGAATTTTTTTTGCCTTAGAATGGGATCCAAAACAGCCAATACATTGAGCGTGGAGCTGCCTTGATGTATGTGATAGGGAATATTGTGTTCAAGAGTTTAACAAATTCCCTGATGTGTGCAGAGCTGGGGAGTGTGAGCCATGGTAGCAGGGCAGATGATTGAGTCTGTTAGGACTCTGGAGATGGCTCCTACTTCTGTTTTGTGGAGAAAAGGATGAGCAGAACTTTTTTTTTTTTTAAAAAAAAAAAGGTCTTTTTTTAAGCTGTAGCCAGAGAAGGGCCAGCAGAAGTTACTACCTTTATAATAAAGTTATCTGCTGTTTAAGCCACAGTACTCTTGTGTTCAGGTATGTGTCATGCTTTTCATAGGAGTACAGTGTGACTGGGATAGAGTCAAGCCTGTGTGGAGAACCTCTCCATTCCTGTACCACTGTGCAGAAAGCAATGCTAGTCATGAGCCAGAGAAAGAGAGAGTATGACAGTACATTTTAATAAACTTAAACTAAGCTTAAACTGGCAATGTCTAAAAGCTGTCATCAGTAAGTACTTCTTCCTATAAGGAACATAAGCCTGTGTTAACAGTGTTTTTAGAACATCTGGTGTACAGGGCTCCTCAGAAGACTTGATAAAGAATTCTCTTTTTCCTTGATCCTAATTGGGCTTAAGTGAGCTGTAAGTGCATGGCTGCTTAGGTAAGGATCAGATCTGGACATCTATAGAAGTGGAAGCTTAGGCACATCCTTGTTTAACGTAAGGTTTGTAGGTATGTAATGAAATTAGGTGCTTTCAGGATTAGGCCCCTGCCAGGTAGAGGTTATTTGGGTTGTATTTTTTCACTAATGCAGTCGAGTCCTGTTTTGGGCAGCTAATTCATTCCTTGAATCTACCCCGTTGCGGCTACAGAATTAGTCCTAATTATTTTTTGCAAACTAAGGGTGAGTTTGCATTCTCTCTCCTTTTGTCAGCAGTGTCCTTTTGTGCATACCATGAAACAAGACAAGAACTACTCAAGTTCAGAGTGCATCAGCAGAAATACCATGCAAGATGCACATACAAATGAGTCAAGGAGATGGACTTCACCGCTTCACTATTTCATAGTAGAAACATACTTTCTTTGAAGAGTTTGTGCCAACTGTTTGTTGTTTGTAGCTTTGAACTTCTCCATTCTTTCACTCATGATCAAAACACCACTTTCATGAAATTATTCTGAATTGTTCTGCTTTTAAAATATTTTGCCCAAAGAACCCTTTTTGATTATGTAATTTGTTAATGTTGATATGCCATTGACTTGTTAGTGGAAGACTTGCACTACTAAAACACTGTCTTTATAATTTACTTCAGCTTAATAACAAGAAAGCACTAGCTGGGGAGAACAACTTCACAGACACAATGAGACACATGCTGTCATCACGTTTGAGCATGCCTGACTGTCCCAACTGTAATTATAGAAGAAGGTGAGCTGATTTTTTTAAACATGAAATCATAATAAGTTATTAATTTATTGTTTGAGGAAAAAGGAAATACATTGTTGGAATAAAGAGTGTGGTTACTTTAAATTAATGCTACTTAAGGTAATAAAAATCTATAATCTCAATTCTTGAACAGATGTACTTGTGATGACTGCAGCCTTTCACACATTTTAACGTGTGGCATCATGGATTCTCCTATAACGGATGATATCCACATTAACCAGTTACCACTACAAATTGATTCTGCTCCGGATTATCTATCTGAGATCCGCCCACCCAGTATGTCTTCAGCAAGTTCAGGATCAGGTTCCAGCTCGCCTATTACAATTCAGCAACATCCCAGACTGATCCTCGCAGATAATGGTTCTGCACCAACTTTGTGAGTTCTTTTTTTGTTGTTGTTTTAAAATTTTGTAGTGAATTGAATTTAAGTAGGTAAGTTGCATTGGCAGACTACCATTACGTAATGCTAGTTTTGCTTCAGAAAATCATTTAATAATGATACTGTATTCAGCAGTCCCTAGCTCTGCTGCTGTATATTCTGCAAACATTAAAAAAAAACCAAACCTGTGAAGTTCTTAAAAATTTCTGAGGATGTTGACTTAACAGTGTTGCTGTGTGTAGTATGTACTCCCTTGGTTTGAGATTACAAGGACATCAGGCACCACTCTACTGTAGAACATCATTTTATAGTGTCACATTTTCTTAGACTGAGCAAGGGAACTGGTGATCTTTTTTTTGAGGGATGGTCATTTCATATGAATCAGTTTAGTTCCAAAAAAGCCTTAATTAGGAGGCTTTTAGGAGTTTTGAAGTTCTGTTAACTCAAGTCTTGCATCAAAAATTATCGTCCCTGTCAGAAGTATCTGCCACCCTCTCTCTTTTATTCACATCACAATGACCATCAGATTTGAGGCATTTGAGTCTAATAGTAGACTGCTTTTCCTTCCATAATTCTGAAGGGTTAAACTGCTTGGTAGGCTGGTTTCTGTATGTGGTTAGGGTACAGCTAACGAGCAGTCTTCTCTGTCCTGTGATATTCTAAAGGAATATTTTTTTAAAAACTTACTTCAGGACTGATGGGAACAGTAATGAAATACTTCTTTTCAGTACAGTCAAGGAAATTGGCATCAGTGTTCTGTGTCAGTATGGTGTGGTGGATGAGGACAGTGCAGATGTGTAGGATGTTTCTGATGAATATCACTCCAATAAGTTTAATTTCCTTTAAATGTTTATGTTTGTATCTGCTACCATCATTGGTTTAATCTTCCGTAACAGGACTTTAGTTTCTGAACCCGTTTGGGGAGCGCTTGAAAACAGATTATGTGGTGGTATGTTTAGCTACATATTTTTAAATGTGGGGTTTGAAATTTCTGTAAGCTCTCATTAGTTTTGGTGCTAAAATGTCCAAAATTGTTCAATTTTTGTCTTCAGAAGCTAGTTCAGTTAAATCCAAGTATTATTTACTGTAAGAAGCCTATTTTTAGGGAAATACTGATGCTCCTTGGGGAAGGGGCATTTTGTGTCTCATAATATCTGCTGTTTTTTATTTCCTCATTGCACATTTGAAATATGCCTAATGGTGCCATCATGTAATTAAATTTTGGCACAGTATCTTATGGAATGCAAAAAGATAAAGTGCACTGTTTAAGAGCTCTTTTAAGAGCTGTGGATTGCTGTAGAAACAAGAACTAACCAATCTTTGCAACACTTCCCTGGAGCAGGTAATTAAACATGGATGTTCTTTTAATAGCTGTCTGTGTGGAAAGAATTTCCATTAAGTATTTTACAGCAGATTTTCAAAAGCACGTCGTTGTGGTGTTGTCTAGGAACTAATTGCTACTGAGAAATTTAAGCGTTACTGTGAAGTGTTCAGTCTTCTGTACTTACTGTTACTGGTTTGACTTTTGATGTATGGAAAAACATGAATTTTATATTGTATTTTTTTCCACTTCACACTTTTTGTAAAGGAAGTCATTGGCATAAGGTTGTTTTCATCTAAAGGACATCTGTGTCCTGACATTATTAATTCCATAGATTCTTGGTCAGAAAACAGTGTTGGAAAAATATTGTACATAGAAATAGCAGAGAATCTTATTTTCGATCCAGTCTGTCATTCAGTCATGCAACTGCTCTATTCAGTAAGATTATACGGCAGGTTGCTTGGTTTTACTTGCTTGAAAAAATAAGTTCAGTTAAACAACTCTTAAATTGGAACATTTTTACAAGGGATGCTCTCAACTTTATTTCATTTTGGTGTTCTACCTGCTTTCACAATAACTGAGGTTACTGAGCACTTTGATTTATCTAAGCCTCTCTTCCTCTCAGTGGTAGTGATGATGAAGATGTTGCACCATTATCAGCAAAATTTGCTGATATCTACCCACTGAATAATTACGATGATGCAGAGGTTGTAGCCAACATGAATGGAATTCACAGTGAGCTAAATGGCGGAGGTGAAAACATGGCATTGAAAGATGAGGTACAGCATTTACAGTCTCATATATTTTTCTGCTGGTTGGATGTGCTCGCTGGAGAAAGGTCTGTCCTTCACCCCTGTGTTAATGGGTTAATGTTGTCCAGTCTCCTCAGGTGAGCAGTACTAGCAGCAGCTCCTCAGAAGCAGATGATGAAGAAGCAGATGGGGAGAGCAGTGGTGAACCACCGGGGACTCAAAAGGAGGAAATATCTCTAGGAAAAAGGGCATTAAGGAAAGATGAAGCAAAAATGGATAGTCCACCACCTTCTTACCCCAGTCAGCAGGTATAGTAATCTAAAAGCAACCCTTTTAGTAAATTGATTTTTGAAATGTGCCTGCTTGAATGATAATAACATTTACATCTTCAATTAATTATTTAACTTTTAAAAGTTATCAGTAGGCATGTGTTATACCTAAAATATTTTTGATCTGATTGTATGTTGTCATGGCTGACATCTTCCTTTAGTCAAAACCTGAAATATGTTAGATATGTTGAAGATAAAAGGGGAAAAAAATTATTGCTGCCTGTATGAATAAGAAACTGAAACTAAGAAGTGTTTCTGCTTGGAAGTTTGTGCTTGGTCTTTGTTAAATATTAGTGTTGAGTCATTTCAAATTAATTGGGGCTGGGGGGGAATTATGTGAGTACTTGGTTAACGGGCACTTTTTAATGTTATATCTGAAGACTAACTTTCCCTGTTGAAACCCTGTGTAGTTAAATCCATTGCATGACTTATGGCATGGATCTTGGGCTGGTTGGTTGGGTTTTTTTTGTCTTTGTTGGGGGTTTTTTGTTTTTTTTTTTTTTGTTTTTTTTTTTTTTTTAAAAAAAAGAAGTTTAAGGTTATTAAGCTCTTTACTGTAAGGTCACCAAGCCATCCAGAGAACCATGTCTGGAGTATCTTTCTCAGCAGGTGGTGGTGCTTGGTTTAACAGCTGAGCACCGAAGCAAAGCATCTGATGGACTTGTCTTTGTCACTGTGTGGCTTTTAATTGAGTTACTCTGGAGCTACAACACAGGCTTGCTGCTTTGAGAATGTACCAGTTGCTTTTATTGCTTGTTGTTCAAAAGAATCCAAATTGGAAGGGGCACCTTTGAGAGCTTGGATGACAGTCAGGTGGGAACTCCCATTAGATGTTCCCTTGCAGTTAGGATGTGTGTAAGGCCTTTCTGTGGAAGTACTTTCTTATGTGGTAAGACTATTAAGCTACTTTTCTTTCAGTGAGTATGTTGAGATTTTTTTTTTTCCTGTCTGTGACAGACAAATGGCATAATACTTACATGGGCTGAGACCTCTGTCAAACTAGTTTGAAACTGGTGAACGGATTCAGTATTTGTTATGGAAAATCCAATGAGATTATGTAAGTCTACTTGCTTTAGGGAAGCCAACTAAAATGCAAGATAAAAAGGTGGATTTAGGATTTAACCTTTCTCTTTTTTGTTTTCTTTGAGGAAAAAGAATTTTCTCAGAATTATTGAGGTGCTTTTAATGACTTACTATTTTAGCCTGATTTTCTGATCAGAGATGAATATCTACCTTGTAATGCTGTGTTCAAGTGATTTTATTTCACTGGCAGGTGTCATGCCTTTGAGATTTTTTTTTGGCGTTATCTTTTTATTATCTGTTTTACTTGTTATCTTTATTTTTCTTTGGATTCCTTTTCATGCTCAGTACCCAAAGCTTTGTCAGAATTGGATTTTGAATCTCACCATACTGTTGGACATCTTTTTTCCGTTTTCATTTGTTAGTAATTATTATTGGTTTCTTAATAATACTAATGTTTTTTATTATAAAGTTATTTTTTTCTGTACACCTAATTAATTCATTGTATTTGGTTTATGAAATCTTTGGTTGTTAAAATATACCTTGTGTCAAAGGCCATAATGCTTTTAAGTGATAATGAAGAGCTATTTCCTTCTGAGAGGAAGGTATATTTAAGAAGAATACCAAATGTCAATTCTTTTTGAGAAAGCTAATTTAACTTATGTTGCTTTTTGGAAAAATGCGTACTGCCGCATTGCTGGGAAAAATAGCCATTGGAAAGTGTTCCTGGTATCACTTCTGGTAAAACTATCTTCCAGTGAAATGTCAGATGACCACGGCAGGAGCTGAGAGAGGGAAATGGAGCTGCTCTTTCCTGGGCTGGTTTTCTTCCAAAGTCTTGAATCCTTTTGAGACAACAGAGGTTAATGATACCTTGAGATCAGTAGAAGGTTCTAATAAGGCATGGATTTCTCATGGTTGATGTGATTATGAAATTTTTCATAAGAAATGTCTGCTTTGCACAATCACAGAGTAGTTGAGTTTGGAAGGGACATTTGCAGATAGTCTTGTCCAGCCCTCCTGCTGACTAGAGCAGGTTGGGCAGCGCTGTGTCCTGTTGGATTTGGAGTATCACCAAGAATGGAGGTTGCAGAACTGCGGTGGTTAACATGTTCCAGGGTTCAACCACTCTCACAAATAAATAAAAGCTTTAAGCTTGAGTGCAATTTCCTGTGTTTCAGTCTGTGGCCATTTTGTCTTGCTCTTTCGTGGGATACCACTCAGAGAAGTCTGTCCTCTTTACTCTCCTCTTCCCTGCCTAGTCAGGGAACACCCATGGAGAAGATCCTCCTGAGTCTTCTCTCGTGAAGCTGAACATCCTCGCTCTTTCAGCTTCTCCTTGTAGGACAGATACTCCAAGGCCTAAATCATCTTTGTGGTCATTCACTGGACTCACTTCCAACGTGTCCACATCTCTCTCACTGGAAAGCCCAGAACTGGACCCGGCACTCCAGGTGTCTCTCACCGATGCTGAGCAGAGGGGAAGGATCACCTCCCTTGACATGCTGGCCATGCTCTGCCTAATGCAGCTCACAGCTACATCCGACTTTATCAGCCAATCAACCCTTATGACTACTTTCTCTACATACTGTTTTTCCATATGCTTGGAAAATTGTGAAAAATAACCATCTATTTTGATTTCTTTATAGTGGGGTAATTAATTGCCTAGTAAATGCTGTCAGGGTTCCTACTCCTGTCTGTTTTTGATGGTCTGTATCAGTGTCTTGTTGTCACTGACAGTGAACATTAAAAATCTGTACAATATGAAATGCTGTCAATTTTTAGCGCATGCTTTTCTTGACTAAGGTAAAGATCTGTGGATGCCCTGAAAGTATTAATTGATGTATGCAAAATGAAATAATATTCATAATTACTAAGAAAAAAGAATGTGAGAAATATCTGATTTTATTGTCTGTCAAGTAGATGGAAATTTTTTTTTCTTACAGGCTGACCAAGGTCCAAATGCTTGCGAATGTCATGTTTGCAAACAAGAAGCCTCAGGTCTAACAGCCTCTGCTCTTGCAACTGGACGCCTGCCTGCTGGCCACCAGTTTATGAATCCTGAAAAACCTGCACATCCTGCACTTCATCTTTATCCTCATATCCATGGACATATACCATTGCATACAATCCCTCATCTGCCTCGTCCACTAATCCATCCCACCTTGTATACAGCTTCTCCTTTTACACACAACAAGGTAAGCCTGATGAAGGAGAGGCATGCATCCTGGTCCCAGGAGAAATGCTGTACACCTGTATAAACCAGTGTGACTGAATATCAATGAAGCCATTACAGTTGCTTTAAATTGTGGTCTGTTTATAGTAGCCCTTTGAGAGAATAGTGAGGGGTAGGAACTAGGACCCATTCAGAACTGGTGGAAGGTTTATATAGAAGGGCTAAGGGTGGCTTTTGCCAGGAAGACTGATAATTTCCTTACCGTGATTAGAAAGAAGGTAGAGTCAAATGAGTCTTTAATGGTGGAAACAGTAATGGGGTTTCAGCCAGTGTGACAGGACTAATTAAATCTTATTTCCTATATATTGAAGGTCAAAATTTAGTATTCCATTTTGACAATAATATGCTGAGGTTTCTAGTTCAAAATATTGGTGACTTAACTTTTTTTTGAGTCAATTGAGGCATAGGAGTCTGTTTTTAAGTGGGTTTGTTCTTTCAGAGGACTTGCTTTTTTGCAGGTTCTCCAAAATTCTTTTGGCCCAAAACTTGTAATAAATAAAGAAGAGAAAGATGTGGAACAAGGATTGGGGACCAGGTGACTGCTTTTCAGAAGTATGAGTCAAAAGCAGGAATTACTATTAATGACTATTAAACTATTAATTTTTCACATAGTATTTAAATCAGTTGAACTGTGGGCACAGCTGAAAGGAGCAAAGCCTTTGTCATTAGGTACACATTCCTGTCACCTCCCTTTCATCTTGTGATTGCAAAGGGAGTAGATTAGTTCATTAAGATGACTATCGCTTACTCTTACTGTCCTTCTTGACATTCACGTTGGTTGTTCTTATCTTACTGGTGTCCCTTCCTGATCTTTGTTGCAGTGCACCGGTTCCTTAACTGCAGCGTGCCAGCCTGCCATTTCTCAACAGCCCACTGCTGTTCTTCTGAACTCCTAATTGTTATACCCCACCTTCTGCTACCCTTCCAGAGTTCTTTTTACACATCTTATAGCAGTCTGCTCAAGCTCCCATCTCTGATCTCTGCTGTCTTTCCTTTCAGAAGACCTTTGAGTAGTGGAACATCTGCAGCACACTGTCAAGGGTGCAGCAGAAGCCCCATGGAGAGCAGCAGGCTGCTAGCACTGAGGGGCTATGTAATGGAGGCCAAATCTATTAGTTCTGCCACAGCACCCAGACCAGCTGTGCTCCATGTGTTTATGTTGTGCTGGAGCTGGAAAGACATAGGTGGAAGCTAAAGCTTTCGGGAGCTTTTGCCTTTGAAGAGCCAGCTGAATTCAGTGGAGATGGTAGCAAATGAGCTAATAAGCCCTGTTGGATCAAGTGTGGTTCATCATGGGTAGGCTGTTCTGCCCTGCAAAGTGTTTCTTTGTACCCATGTATACTAGTTTTCTTTAATGCAGGATATTCCAGTGCTTCCCACACTCACCATTAGTCAGATAATGAAAATTCTTCCATACAGAAAATGGAGACTCTGTATCTAAGTATTTTGCTTGGCCATGAGTGTTTAGACTTTAATGTCTGAAATGTCGTTGGACTCGGATGATATTTTTAATATCGATATCTACTTCTGCATAGCTTTTCATGGCATCAAATCTAGTGCAAAAATAGAACAAACTCACCTTTCTTTGGCATTTTTAAAGGTGACAGTAATTGAATATAATACTTGTGTTGCACACAGTCTCTGGGAGAAAGTTACCTTTTAGAATGTGAATAAACAATTTCAGCCAGAAGAAATGGGGTGAGCCAGAACGACTTGCCTCTCTAAAACAAGAAAAAAATGTGTTCCCCCCCCCTTTTTTTTTCCCCAGTTGCTTCTTAAAGTAAAAGGGTGTATTCCTGGCCTGTTAAGCCAGGAACTTGTTAATACTTGGAGGTGAAAAATGCAGAAGAATATAATTAACTTTAAAATTATGTTTTCAAATAATAAGTGTTTTGTTTTTTTCTACTGTGCTTATTTTCAGTCCTGAAGTGTTTGTAATCCCTTTATCACAGTTGTCTTATGTGGTAATGATTATCATGTCACACAGAATGAGTTTTGGCAGCTTGGGTTTTGAGAGGTGATAATTGCTAACAAGTTCTACATTCATACAAATACTGTTTCTAATTAAAAATGAGGGCCTACCAGTATATATTAACACAAGTGTTTTGGAGAACGCATATTTTGTATTCATCAGCTGAATCTAAAAGCAATGTTTATAATTAGAAAATATATACATGTGTATACAAGCAGTGGAGTGTAATATATTATCTACATTAAAAATCAACAGACCAGTCTTCTTATCGTTCTGGGAAAAAATGTTTATTACGCTTTTTATAATGCCTTTCACAATTGAAACACTATGATTTGGATATTGCTCTTGGAGTGACAGTGTAAGCAAGCAGAATATTAATGAGGAAAATACTCTTTATTTTTGTAGGCATTACCGCCAGCTCCAGTTCAGAATCATACAAACAAGCATCAAGTATTCAATGCATCTCTCCAAGATCATATTTATCCAAGCTGTTTTGGGAGCACTCCAGATTGGAATAGCTCTAAGTTTATAAGTCTTTGGGGATCAGAGATGATGAATGACAAGAACTGGAATCCTGCTACGTTTTTGCCTGATACAATTCCTGGTGAGGGTTTGTTACTACTTCACACTGACTAGTTAAAGCCTTATGTTTTGAAATTGAGTGTGGCACTTTTTTCCAGGAATGGTAGGTTTCATCATCATGGTTTTATAAGACAGGGTTCTGGCAGAGCTTTGCTGGCATTTCTACTCCAGTGGGGCTGAAAATTGAAAAATAAATTCTTGTGTACTGGGGAGAGGGTGCTAAGGGCAAAAGAATAGCACGCTATTTTTCACCTACAGTCATTGTAAAGGTATTTTTGTCTTCAGAAGTTTAAGGTTGCAAAGAAATGGGAATTACGAGGAAACTTTAAATAACTTTTGGTCTTCTACCACAAAGGCCTGCTCTTTTTCTACAGGGTTGTAAGAGCACTGGTAACAAGGTACTACACTATTTTCTATAGTGTGCAGAGGTAACTGCATTGTCATTCAAAAAGACAAAATTAAATCAAGCAAAAGATTAATTTAAGATTTTAGAAATACTAGTGGTTAAAGTGAAAGAGAATAGAGGAGAAATAGCAACATATAGATATAGATATATCTTTCCATTCACATCATATCAAATATTAAAATGCCCTTTTTATTTTGACTCGTATGAAAAAAGGAAGCTTGGTTTTGTGTGTTGGCTTTTTTTCAGACTGATCTGCTGCTCACTTGTGTCAGGCTACTACAGTGATATTTAAAAACAAAGGCAGTAAAAACCTCCAGAGAACTTCCCCAGTAGGATAGCTCATCCATTTACAGATGTAGTTAGGGGTAACTGTTCCTACAGATGGTTAGTGGCAAGCTCATGTGGAAGGTCTATCACAGAAGTGTTACTGTAGTTAGCTGGAATTTCCAATAAGTGAAGATAGGATTTATGATGTATTGTAGAAGGATTTGTTGTTCCTGCTTATAATTGCTGCATTGCTAACCTGGACTTCATATATTGAAGCTTATATATTTAGCATGTAAAATAGTGTCCAGTTTTAGTTTTTACATTGCACATGGATAAAGGTATATATAGCATCTTTTCTGCTTGTTAACACACATTTGGTAATGTTCTTAAAATTGTAGCTTTAACACTTACGACTTCTGCTCTGAGACTTCTTAGCAGTTTTTGTTACAGCTGTATTTGGGGGAGAGGAAGGGAGAAAGGAGAATCACTTCACTAATCCTAGCAAGCCAACGCTAACAACATATCCTTGCTTGTCTGCATCTAAATGATTAAATGTTTAATTCTAAATGCCATGAAGATAATTCTGTAGTTCTGTGATTTGTAATTACTATGTGTGTTTCAATTGAAGGGAGTGATATATTAGCACCAGGACTCTCAGAAATAAGACCGGAAGCACTGCCTACTACATCTAGCAATGAAGGAACAGCAGTTACTGACAGCAAAGAGAAAAAAAATGCTGCAAAGAAGAAATGTCTGTACAATTTCCAGGATGCCTTTATGGAAGCTAATAAAGTTGTCATGGCAACCTCTTCTGCCACTTCTTCTGTCTCCTGCACGGCAACTACAGTGCAGTCAAGCAGCAACCAGTTCAAAGTATCATCCAAGAGACCTTCATCAATAGGTAAGGATTTGTAATTCACATACAGCTTGGTAACCGTATGTATGTATGACTCAAGTGCGTTTAGCTAAGCATAAAGATTAATATGTGTTTATTTTAGTAATATTATGCATCTTGATTTTCATTAATTGCTGTTCTTCTTACTCTTGAGTTACAGTCTCTGTACTCCTGTATTGAAGAATTTTGTGTTACGTTTTGGAACTGGTAACAGAAAGGTGTTAAAATACTGCTGATTCATGTAGAAGCTGAGATCATCCAGCACTGTGCATGATTGTTTGGGTAGTTAATGGAGACTTATTTTCAGTTGTCAGTGGTTTCTTTTTTCCCCAATTTAGGTGAAGTGTTCCACAGTATTAATAAAGAGGACCATAGACATTCAGCACCAGTTGCACCAAGAAATAGTCCTACCAGTTTAGCATCCCTTCCTTCACTGTCTCCTGCTGCACTGTCTCCAGCTTCTACACCACATCTTCCAAATCTTGCTGCTCCTTCTTTCCAAAAAAAAAACAGCCCCTGGTTTTGTGGATCCTCATTCAGGTCTTTGTCCTACTACAGTTGCACCTCCTACTTCAACCACAGACAGCTCTGTAAGTGCCCCACCAAGTGTCTGCAGGTAAGTTTATTGTTGTTGCTGCTGTTCTCTTTTTTTTTTTTTTTTTTTTTTTTTTTTTTTTTTTACAATAAGAGAGGAATTAAAATACAGATATCTCTTCTCCTTTGCCAGTGGTCATAGCGTGAAAGAAGAGCTGTCAGTGTGTTCAGCAAATGAGACCGAGTTCAGATACTTAATATGTAACTTGGTGTGAGACTTGACAAATACACAGAATCTAATTACTGAGTTTAGAGGCTTTAAAACAAATGTTTACTCACTTTTAGAAGTGTGACCTGGGATGAAGAAGTCATTGACAGAGTCATTGCTGCTGCTCAGATACAAACCTGTTGTATAATGTATCTGTTTTCTGTCCTTTTGGCATTACATGGC
>NW_010135869.1:46322-55294 GCF_000699245.1 Pterocles gutturalis
AGAAACTTAAGGAGTCTGTAGACAGATTTAGCTCAAACTATAAAAAGGTTGTACGTGGTCTTGAAACCTGCCACATAGTAAGACGTTTTTCTGACCACACTTAACGCTCCTTAGGTGTCAGTCCTGCCATTTATACGGTGGTTGTAGTGTGGAAGGATGTTCTGATTTCCAAGGGTTTTCAGAGGACTTGGAGGTTGGGAGGAGTTTGGAGCTGTCGTCTGGTAGTGTTATGTATTGTGGCAGACTGACAATGGTGCCAACTCTTTGGTGGGTCTGAAGAGTGCAGGCATGACCGATAAGCAGTTGAGTCATTGCACTAAGTACTCTGTAGCCTGTAGGGCTGTGGTCACGGTTGCTATGGATGTAGTCTCCTGGCTGCTGCAGTGGTTTGCAGACGTTGATGTGAGATTTAAGCAGTCATAACAGCATACCTGAAGTGCTTCTAAAAATGCCCTTAGTTCTGTTATCAGCTGGTTTTATTGATCATATCACAAAATAAGTAACTGTTCTTTCATGCTCAAGAAATTATTGCAGTTTTGTAAAGAAACTTTCTTACCTAGTGCAGGGAGGGAATTGAATATAGGCTATTTAATGCAATAGAAATCCAACTTTTATCACTATCTCCAAGTGCTAACGTGATAAAGTAATTTCAGTTCTTAAGGAATGAACAGGGAGAGAACCCTGAACCAATTATTGCAGACTATACGACTCAGTGATGTGCTGTAATGGGAAAAACTGCTTTATGCTCTAGTCTTCCAATGACTGGGCGACAGAGCTAATGAAGCTTTGATTTTTATGGAATTGTGTCTGCTACCCGTAGCACGTGCTATCCCACTGTGCTGCTGGGTGCTGCAATGCTGACTCTGCACAGGCAAGAAACAGTGATGCAAAGGCTACTCGGGCTGGCTAGACCCAACGTTTGCATTGATGGGCAGTATCTCCTGTTGTGTGCGGCAGTTCTGCATGCCTTTTCCCTAACTAGGGTACTGAAGTTGAACAATTTTTCATTCTGTCCTAGTCACTAATTCTTGAAAAACTTACAAGGGGTGGGGAAAGGCAAGTGAAGTCAAAGAAGATTCACGTGTATTTTGCAGATAAAACAGATTATGGCTTTTTTTACCTTTCTAACATAAGAACAAAGAAATACTAATGCTAGATGAGCAGATTTTTTTTTAAATACTTTTGAAGCAAGATCACATCAGTTTTAGAAGAACTGGGCAGTAGATGTCTTGGGTGCACAGTTATGCAGCTCTGGAGGGAAAAAACTGCTATATACTTGCTTATTGAAGAGACGTGCTAGTATTTCCCCTTGAAAATTAAGGTGCAAACAGGGTAATAGGAACATTTTGGTTTTAGCTGACCTTGAATATTTTATTTAAGTCAAGCTTGAAAATCTGTCTAAAACCGGGGGATTTTAGAAATAAGTTGAGTACTTTGCAACTGCACAGCTCTCTTCAGACTACAACTGATAAGATGGGCAGCAGTTTCAAAACCATTCCATTTAAAAAATCTAAAATCACTACTTCTGAAACCATTTCACCTGTTTAAAGCCAGGAGGAACAGTTCTGAAACTCATTCTAAGGCTGCTTGTTCAGTGAGCTTTCACTAAAGGAGGTATTTATAAATCACTATCTTGCTGCTTGGTTTTGAGCATCTCTATTTGCAAGCTACTGGATTAAGGCTCTAGGATTTGATGAATCACTGGTGGCTGATATCCCAGTTTGAGAGTCATTGTTCCTGGTAGATGTACATATAACTTTTTTTTTCAGATATCTTATTTATTATAATCTAGAGTTTTTATAAGCTTTCTCTTAATTTAACATAGTGATCCTGATTGCGAGGGCCATCGCTGTGAGAACAATAACACGTATGATCACCAACAGTACGATGGAGAGGAAAGCCAAGATGAAGACAGCTGTTCAGAGCATAGCTCCAGTACCTCAACATCCACAAATCAGAAGGAAGGAAAATACTGTGACTGCTGTTACTGTGAGTTCTTCGGCCATGGAGGAGTAAGTTGTTGGATTTTAAATTGGTTTTATTTGCTTTTTTGTCACTTACTCATCACTGATTGCATGTGATTTATCAGACTGCGACTAAGGGGGTGGCATTGGAGCTCACTCAAGAGAAGTAGTAAAAGGAGCATGGTTAGAAAGTAATTTTCCTTTTTGAAATCAAGAATTGAAACAAACCTTTCCAGCTGAAAGCAATTCAAGAGCAATAAAAATGACTAAAAGATTTAGGAAGCAACTGACTTGGATAATAGATACCATGTTTGACTGAAACTGCACACAGGGACATTGAGCCATTTAAATAACTTGACAAAATTCACGCACTTATCTGTAGTAGTGTAATTATAAATAATGCAGTGAGTTTGGGTTTTTAAATGTTCATGGCAATTTATGAGCCATTTCTCTGTCTGTAAAAATAGCAATCTTCAAAGTATTCACTTCAAATTTATTTTTAAAAAAAGGAAGAAAAAGAAAAAAAGAAGCTATTCTTAGCTGGAACTTAGTCAGTGCAAGTTTAGAGTATGCTTTTATCAAAGGAAAACCCAAACTGCGTTTTCCCTGTTTTCAATATTATAATTTTCTTTACTGGTGCATTTTGATGGGCACTGATTTGTATATGTAGTTAAAGTGTGTTTTGAAAATTATGAAGTTCTAAAGCATGCAGTTTTATACAATTTTTTTTCCCTTATGTTCTTTGTTTTAATACTTAACACTTTGTTTGAAGCATCTGTAAGGCAACTTCATACCAGTAACATGTCTAGTGAATTCTTGTAATCATATCTTTTCATTGCACAAATGAAATGCTAAAAGCTGTTAAGTTGCCACATCAAATTTTTTAACTTAAAATTTCATTTTCCTGCTGGCCTCATTTGTAGATCTCTATATAGTCTGTTTTTAATAATCAGCTAGTAGAATTTGAGTCTTGGGCATTTTTTTTTCTTGTTTGAAGTAAAAGCTCAAGTTTATTGGCCATGTATTTGATCAGATGCAGTTTCATCTTAGAGCTTGAAGTGAATTTAAAGCCCCTGCCTTGTGGCTGGAAGGGACAGGGAGGGGATCCTGTTTCTCATTGACTGTTCCCACCATGTCTATGATTGATCTGTCTTTGATAGATCATCTGATTGCACAGTAAGTTATTGCTTTTGCTGAAGTGGCAGAGTGCTACAGGATTTTTAAGATAACAGGCTTTGTCTTGCTGGTTCAATGAGTTGAACTGATGTAGCTCCAAATAGCTGGGCACCAGATCTGGTGCAGGAGGGGAGCAGGTAAGGGAACAGGAGAGGACAAGGAATGAGGAGTTGAGAGGCAGGAGCAGTGGATGGGAATACAGATATGAAACATGACGCAGGGATTGAACTTGCAGCAGTATTAACAAGGTATTGATGCGACTCTGCTGGAGGTATGCTGGCACGCTTCAGTGCAGGGTAATGAAGCCTTCACAGTTCCAGTGCAGAGGCCCCTGTAGCCCAAACTCTGAAACAGACTTCATAGAAAATGGAAACAGCAGTATATGTCTGCTCCTTTCAAATTTTCAAATGTGGTATACTAATCACAAGAGAATATGGAAATATTCTTTCTTGTTTTTAAAGGCACTTCTTTCTCTTCTCACTTGTGCATTCCTCTGAATCTTTTCAGTTGGAAAATACTCTTCACAAGCTAGCACCAAGGCTGACAGGTTTGTCGCATGTAAAATACACCTTTAGGTACACATACAAACAACAATGAGTTTGATATTTATTTATGTTTGGAACTTCCAAGTTATTTGAAGGTCTCTAAAATGTCAACATCTCAAAAGTATTATGCCAGTGAAATTTTTACTTTTACTTGCTACATTTTTGTCTCATGTCCTTCAGCCTCCAGCTGCACCAACCAGTAGGAATTATGCAGAGATGCGAGAAAAGCTTCGTTTACGTCTAACAAAAAGGAAAGAAGAACAGCCGAAGAAACCAGATCAGATCTCTGAAAGGGAAAGTGTTGTTGACCATCGAAAGGTGGAAGACTTATTACAATTTATAAACAGCTCTGAAACCAAACCAGTAAGCAGTTCTCGGGCAGCCAAGCGAGCCAGACATAAGCAAAGAAAGGTAAGCCATAAAAGTATGTTTGTCCTAGACATCATGTTTTTGAATCTGTGCATTCTCTGTAAGTATACTACTGTATATTGACTTTATAATGATGATGTAATTATTTTCTGTGTCGTTTGTGGTACACTGCCTGTTTGTATGTATGCAGCTAGCTTACCTGTTCTGGTGCTACCTGAGGAATTACATGGTAGATTGGGAAGATTCCTCACAGTGTCATTGTCATGTGTTTTGTTGCTAGTCAGCTTTGTATTGTAATTTCCAACACTTTAGAAAGCTATTTCGAAGTGTCAGAAACGTTAAGAATTTGTTTTGTAGAATCGACATTTAAAAGTGGGGGAAGTTACAAAACTAGTGTTTCTTTATTGGGATAATGGTTATGATAAAGTAGCCCTGTAGGAAGCCAGGAAACATAAGGTCAGTGCTTTTATGAGAGTGAAAAAGTCAAGATTTGATATTTTAGAATGATTCCACTAGGCACCTTGCTGCCCTGTTGGAATGAGGTTGAGTGCTGTGCCACATGATGACATGAAGGGCTGTCCCAAGCCGGAGTGAAGGGGCAAGCTGCTAAGCGGGTGCAGGGAAGTAAAAATCACAGGTTGCTTTCAAATGAAAATCGGCAAAAATGTTTCTAAAAAACTCTGAAGTGTAACAGTGAAATTACATATTTTTTTTTAATATTTGCTGAGTTACTAGAGGAAATATATATATATGTATATATGCACACACACACCTTTTTTTTGAAGTTGAACAAGCAGGAAATTTGCTTTTCTTAGTGCAATTCAAGTATCAGCCTTAGGTATAAAGTTCAAGGTGCAGTGAGATTGGTTGGTGACTGTTTCTGAATTCTGAAGCACATTGTGTGACTGCACTGTAACTATTTCTTATTTGTGGATTTGCTTGTTGGCACTAATTCTGCATTCTTTAAATGCTTCCATGGATTTAGAAGACCTGATGTTCACAAATTATATTCTTTACATTCATGTTGTAGAACTGTTCAGCAACTTGAGGGCTTAGCGAGTTATTTATAAATAAAATACACTTTGCAAAATTCAGAATGCCAAATTCACTTGGCTCTTGCAATGCAGTTTGAGCATAAGAAGTGGAAGATTCTTGTAGGATTTTTTGCATGACTTTTCTGTGACTGAAAAAGTAATCTCATGCAGGCACTTCCAAATGCACAAGAAAATAAATGGACATGATTGTTCTCAGTGTACAACTTTCATTTTGCTAATGATGCAAGATCAATGCTGCACACCAAAGTTTTAGGCATTTTGCAGTAATGGCCGGAAAAAGTCCTGTGTCTGTTTCATGTGGTTAACGAACTTACAGCTGACAACAGAAAACAACAATAAGGAAAACATCCTTATTATCTTTGACAACTTCTAATGTAGCTTTAATGTGCTTAGTATTTTGATGTAAAATGTTTTTAATTATTGCTCTTCCTAATGGTCATAAACACTGCAACAGAGCAACTGTGCTACCAGAGCAAGAGAACAGGTAAACGATGCAACATGATGCATACCTGAGCTACCTTAGCAATACACGCAGTGGTTGAGAATGAAGCTGAATGTTTTTGTTTTCAGCAGGTTTCTGTCGTTGTAGAAAACTTTGATATGGAGTTAAGCTTAGCAGTAGTGAAGAGAAGATCAACAATTGGTATTAAGTGCAGTCAAATACATTACAGAAACATAGAAAATAGAAATATAGAAAGGACTTTAGTGTACTTTAAAGGGTGGCTTTTGTATAAATAGTTATTTGTTTGCTGCACAGACTTCTGTATTAAGTATGTGCATATGTTAACATCCAAGGATTTTTAATGTTCATAGAGAAAACTTGTAATAATCCCTAAAACTCTAAGTTCCAAAATATTTGTCACTTTCAATAAACTTATTGGTATTTTGTAGCTTGAAGAAAAAGCTCGACTTGAAGCAGAAGCCAGGGAGAGGGAGTTGCTTGAGGAACAGAGACGCCGAGAGGAAGAAGAAGAAGAGAGGCTGAAAGAAGAATTACAACGCCTTCAAGAACTTCAGCAGTTGCGGGCTGTAAAGAAAAAGAAGAAAGAACGAACGAGTAAAGACTGTCAGAAGGTGGACATGCTTACTCGAAACTGCCAGGCAGTGAAGGAATCTGTCCCAAATGCACCTGAAGACATTCAGAATGGTACACTTGAGCAGTCAGAAAAGATAGAAACCTCCTCTGGTTCACTGTCAAGACACGCGAATCATACAGATCAGAGGCCGGTTTCAGAAACAGGCTGTGAACTTTCCAATCCTGTTAACACTAGAGACTCAAAGCTGCTTTATCAGAAAGAGGGGAATGTAAAGCAGCATGAGCCCCTCTCTTTTCTGCTTGATATTATGCATCAGCATAAAGAAGGAAACAGCAAACAGAAACTAAAGCAAATAAACAAACCATGTGCTGAACAAGTGAAAAAGCCTGTTGAATCCCCCAAAGCATCTGAGATTCAAGCTAAAACCAGAAACCAAATAGAATCCAAAGCAAAAGCAGCAGAGCTCCCAACACTTGCAGAACCTAAAAAAGAGGAGAAGAAATTGAACAATAACAACAAAAAACAGTTGAACCATGTAAAGGAAGAGAAAGCACCCATAACAAGTGAATCCCCTTCACCAAGTGAACAGCAACAAAATAATAAGCTAATACTTGCAGATTCTCCTCAACCAAAAGGCAAGAACAAGAAAAACAAGAAGAAAAAAGGGGACAAAGTCAACAATTCCATTGGTAAGTGTATAAGAAAGTTGAAGAACTTGGGCTGGTTTTTATTGTTACTATTACTATTGAAGTCCAGAAGTTACAAATCTTTATCTTCAGTCATTCCTGCCAGTGTAAATTAGAGAAGCAGAAAAACTGGTGTAAGAAAAACTCAAGTCATTGTAATTAAAACCGTTAGGAGAAGCATGTAGTTTTAGTAAAGAGGCGTAGGATACTTTAAAGCAAGAGTGAACTAACATAGGCTGCTGGTTTTGTATGGGGGTTTTGTCAGTTAAGAAAGCCAGTCTCTTCTGTAAAGCCTATCTTGCTTAAAATAAGTATTTGAAGTAATTCAATAGTATGCTGAAATCCTTTTTTAACTTCTTTAAAAACAAGATTGTTTCTCATATGCCGTTAAGAGTGTAGTCTAAAGCTGGTCTTATTCTTTGAGCAAGGAAAATAAGGGGTTTCTGCAGCCAAAGAATAATCATTCATGCATAAACGTGCATTTTCTCAGTGGAAATAATTCCTTTCATACATTAATTACATTAACAGGTGAAGTAAATGCAAAGACTAGTTTGCTATTTTTTATTTGCCAGAGTGGAAAACTAGTGGGATGTTGATTAGTTGATGATACTGTTTTCTCCACATGAATACTAGTTTGTGCTAGTAAACAGTTTGGTTTTTTTTTTTATTTACCTGATAGAAATAATAAAACCATAAAAGATTGAGTTGGCTCAGTCAAACAAGTTGCACTTGCATAATTTTCTTCCCAACGTATTTTTTTGTTTTCCTGAAAACATCTAATAATTAATATCAGAGTTGAGAAGCGCGCACAGTGCTAGCTGCTTGGCTTTGTCAGCACGCTAATCCAGCTGCCGTTCTTGGGCACCAGTTTATTCCTGCACTTGCTTGGTCCCTACTGGGGACCAGTTGGGATGGCAGTCTTGTGGTATGGACACCTGTCTGCTCAGCGTACCTGGTTGTTCCCCTGGGATCACCCAGTAGATGAGTGGTAACAGTGCATAAATTGTCTGTTCACCAAAATGACTTAATATTGCAGTTCTCACTGCTGTTCTGCCTGGTAAGCACATCCAAACAGGAGACCCTGATCCTTTGGCAGTCTCTGACAGTGTTTCAGGATACTTATGATTTTTAAGCTTTGTTACAAAAATGTAAACCAAATTCCTAGTTGTTGCAAGTGCTAGGTATAGAGCCCAACTTTGTTTTTGTGGTTTGCTGGTTGGCTGAGTCAGCCTATCAGTCTTTCTTCTTAGCTCTTAGGTTCAGTGTTTCCATTCTGTGTCATCAAGCAGCGATACTGCATTGAACCTTTTTGTCTGATACCTTAGTTCTTCTGCAGACTGTGTTGTGGTGTGTTTGGGCTTTGTGTTTTGTGTGGGGCTTTTTTTGTTTGGGTTTTTTTTTAATTTACCAAGAAAAATGTACTCCAGTGAGTGGAGTAAGACAAAACTCTACAATTGGGAGCAGAAAGAGAAGCCAGAAGACATTTGAAGGAGAAACTATTGGAGGGGGTGGTGGTGATGGAAGGTGTTTGCTGTAGGAGAATTTTGGTAGCTTCTGGCTTCTTTTCCTCCTTGTTGCCCCTCACCATTGTTTTCTGCTGTTTAAATCAAGAATAGTTACAGTTTCTGAAAACTAATGTTTAAATGCGAAAAAACATGAGGATATGTTTCTGAATTTATAAAGAGATAATTGTGCTGTTCTCTAGAGAGTCAGGACTGGGTTGCCACTTTGAGTAGTTCTGTCTTCAGAACTATAAGAAAGATACTGGAAAATAGAATTTTCATTTAGCTGTAATTTCTTAAAGATATAGGGTTGATGTGCCAAATTAGTCAAGGCACAAAAAAATGAACTAAGAAAAAAAAATAGAACTGGGGTAATTGAAAAAAAAAAATGAAAAGAGGGTAACAAATTTTGTTTTTTTTTTTTTAATTGAGTTTTGAAATGAAGTATTAAGGCAATGAACATTATTCCTTTTGGTGTGATCTTTGTCTTTTAAAGAAATTTATTCTGGCAGGATATATTAACTCCTTGTTTTGAAGAGGCTGAAGAAAACTAGGGGTATAGGGAAGCCCTACATTTCTAGGGCTTTCTGGTTCTTTGGAAGTAAGTTGCACAGCAAAAATGTGCAACTTTTGAACTA